>NC_060951.1:1506158-1508496 GCF_022045245.1 Lucilia cuprina | reverse complement strand
CTAGTTCAGTTCTAGTTCAGTTCTAGTTCAGTTCTAGTTCAGTTCTAGTTCAGTTCTAGTTCAGTTCTAGTTCAGTTCTAGTTCAGTTCTAGTTCAGTTGTAGTTCTACAATATAAGGGTGAACTTTTGCGAAATAATCTTTATTAAAACTTCTTAAATCTAATAGTCATGTGACTTAAGAAGTTCACTTAATATATCAAATGATTAAATCCTATATATGTTAACCTTTTCCTGATCTTATAGTTCTAAATTGATTTATGCAATTTATATTTTTATTTTGTTAAACTAATTTAATAAATTTCTTATATCCCACATCCCTTTTTAATGGTTTAATATCCTTGCTATTTGCCAAATTAAGATAACAATTTGACAAATTGGTCAAGTGATTTGCAAAAAAATAAAGAAGACATCAGCCATAAATCATTTTTTTCCAGTTTACAAACCAAAACGAGACCGCTTTTGTATTTCACAATAAAAAAAGAAGCAATAAACTTAAAAGGAAATAAAATTCTGTAACAAAAGAAACCTCATCAAGTTATAACAACAATATGGGAAAATATGCTAAAAAAAAACTGTTGCAAGTATTAGACAAAAGAAAGGGTTGCAAAATACTATATCGATGACTCAATAAAACTGTCATAATAATATTGATTCCTATTTTTTTGGAGTTTAGTAAAATACAAGGATATTTTGTGTTAAACAGGGGTGATGCGATAGGATGTAAAAATCCTTACAAAAGACAAGTCAATAACAAGTAAAAACAACACAATTGACAACAATTTCTTTGTATGGATTTTTATTTGCCATAAACAATAAAATCAAATATCCTTTTTACAGATAAGGACAAAGCAAAAGGGTGTACAGAATCTGTAGTTTGTATAGTAGAATTGTGCATATGTATTGGTTTCAATTATGGTATTATGACATAAATTTATGTCTGGTAATTGAATGTTTGATGAGCCAAACAATTTTGATTGAATTTAGTTAGCAACGATACTCTCTGCTATGTTATTTTATTATTACATTTGTAGGTCTTTTAGTGATTTAACATAATTTTGTCTTGTTTTAAGGGGACCATAACCCTTTTTTTGGCTCGAGAATTTTTCTACATTGTCATGGTTTTGTTACAATTTTTTATTTGTATTTTGGGATAATTTTTTGTTTTTGCTGGAAAAAAGGGTTGGTTTCTTAGGAATCTTAGTTCGGTGTTGTTGCTGCTGTTCTTTAGAAGATTAAGAGATTTTCAAGTCATGTTGTTTGTTTTTCATGTCTAGGGGTTAAAACATATAGAATGGAGGCACAAGTTCATGACGATGATGATGACGTTGATGGACTTGTGTCCATTTGCTTTTTATACAGCAGGTTTCCTTCAAAGGATGTTTAAGCATGTGTATTCGTTTGTTAGCTTGTAATAAGGTAGATATCTATATGTAGTTTTTGTTGTATTTTGTGGCAAATTACAAGGGTTATTGAGCAAATCACTAACGTGGGCCTGTTATAAAAATACAATTTTATTGTTTTTTCTGTACGAAAAAAAAAACATTTTTGGTTTGTTTAACATAATTTGTTTGATTTTCTTTTTGTTTTTTTACTGCCTTAAACCTTTTGGCCATTTTATTTTCTATGGCTTTTTATAAATGTATGTTATTTTTTTAGTTTGTTATTATTTTTTTTAACCATTATGACTTGACAAATTCTTTACTGTCAAGTCATAATAGTAAAATGTATTAATATGTTACAAAAGGGTATAATAAAATGTATGTAGTTTGTTAAACATGCGTGCAAATGCTTGTTTGCACACGTTTTATATATTAAGTTTTATTGAAACTACCAAATAATAAAAAGAGTGAAAGAAATTCAAGTAAATTTTATTAATCCATAAGCAAGAAAAATTATGAAATCCTTTCTTTTCGGCCCCAAAAAAGGATTTTGAAAAAAATCTTTTTATGTGATTGCAATGTGTCAAGAGTGTAATGAAATTTTATGTTAATAATTTAATAAATTAAATTTAACTCTAAAGGGAAAGTAGTAAAGAAATTACTAGAAATAAGGATTATCTGTAAAACTATAAAGAACTCCTTTAATAACGCTAACGGGAGCATCGTTTAGTTCAATAGTGTAAAACATTATTTCCAAACTCTCCAAATGACATTAATCTTGTGCAAGTGAAAAAAAACAACTGCTCTGTTTTGTTCAGTTCTAGTTCTGTTCTAGTTCTTTTCTAGTTCTTTTCTAGTTCTGTTCTAGTTATGTACTAGTTCTGTTCTAGTTCTGTTCTAGTTCTGTTCTAGTTCTGTTCTAGTTCTGTTCTAGTTCTGTTCTAGTTCTGTTCTAGTTC
>NC_060951.1:1493223-1506058 GCF_022045245.1 Lucilia cuprina | reverse complement strand
AATTCAACATCTGACGAGTGGAGTGGTCCGGTCAAAACGGGGTCTCTTTGATTCTACTTGACAGTTCGCGTGTAGTGAACTACCACGTAAACCAACCAACCAATAAAAGAAAAACTTTTTAAATAATATAACATATTAACAAAAATTATTACCATCATCAAATAAAAGTAATATTAAAATATGCACAAACAACACACACGCACACACGTTTGCTAAACAATATTTGTTCTGAAAAACTTTACTAATATTTCTACTACTTAAAAGCACTTTTTTGTTATCATATTGCCATCAAATGTCTTTTGCTGAAAAAAATATTGTGTGTAAAACAAATATAATAAAAATAATAATTCACCCTTTATCTTATTCTTACTCCTCCCCCCCCCCTCTACACACATTTTAATTAAACATTATTAAGTTTACAAGTAAGAATATGTATATAAATACTTTTTGTTTTTATATTATTAATAACAAAAAAAAAGAGTTTTTTTATTCTATTGGCAAATATTGACTTAAGCAAATACTTATTTTTATGAAATTGTCATTAAAAGTTGTTAGTTATACAGCTGCTGAGAGACACAATCTGTATTTCATTTAATAAAATAAACTTTTTTATTTAAATTATTTAATATCATTTTATTTTTCTTTTTTTTTGTTGTGCAAATAATTTGATATTTTTTGTTAAATATTCAGATATTTTCTACACATGTCTTTTTATTAGTTAACACTTGATGTTGTTAAACAGATTTCAATAAAGTTTTTTAAAAGAAATTCAAAATGAAGAAATTGTAAATAAAATATGAAAACTTTTCATTTATGTGTAGCTGTTGAGGCAGATATAAAAGAAATGTTTAAGCAGTAAAATTGTTTTCTCAGAATTAAGCAACATGTTGCCAGGAATTAACATTTTTATAAATTTTAAAGGATTTGTAGTTTAATTAATAAATTATACTTCGATGATTCTAATTAGTGTTTCTTTTTAATATGATATTTCTAGCAACATGTTGCTGTAAGACTACTAATTGAAACTTTACTTCTATAGTTTACAACATGTTGTTAAGCAATATGTTTTATTAAGCAACATGTTGCCAACATGTTGCAGAAACTTTTGGTCTACAAAGTTTATCCCGAACAAAGTATTGTTACCATTTTGTTTAACTTTTAAATAACTTGATTTCTTTGTCTGCCAAAATCTTTTCTCTCTCCCCTCTTAGCCCTTACTTAAATCTGTCTGATAAAATCTATTTGTTCATTTTCTGCTTAATCAATATTTGTTTGTTATAAATCCTTCCATCTCAACCACTTCATTATTTGCCAACTCGTCGCAGCTCCCTTTCCACAAAAACACTTAATTTGTTATTTTGATTTTATTACTTATTTAAAGAATTTTACTGTTTATAAACATAAACCCTTTTTTTTTTGTTATCTGCCAAATAAACAACTGTCCATTTTGTAAGAAATCAGTAGTCCTTTTTACTGCTGCAGGAAAAACCTCAAATATCTATTAAGAAAACTACATGAGATTTAAACACACTCACATACACACACACACAAAAAACTTGCAACATTACAAGACAATCCCTTTCCTTAAAATGAAATTTTTGGGGAATTCCTTGGGAGTTTTTCAAAGAAGTTATAGATAGAAAACTTTAACTTCCGGTTATTGATATTTAGAGTTAGTTCGAAACAAACTTTTCAATACTCACACACTACACGCTCTTTTAACGGCTGGTTTTTCGCTTAACTCAAATATAGTTTTTATCAAACAGGACTTTAAAGGCTTCAGTAGTTGTTTGTCTATTTAAGCATCCTTTCTAGACATGTAATCATGGTCAAGATTTCTTTCGTTCTTTCTTTATTTATTTGTTTTGGTTTAAGAAAACTTTTGCCTTTAGTTGTAGTTTAACATTCAATCATTTTTCTCTTTTATTTTCTAAAGTATGGGAAAAGGTTTGTTGAAATTTGGTAGTAATGTTTAAATAATAAACAACTGTTGTGTAGCCAAAGTGTCTATAATTTTGTAGTTAAAAGTTTTTTTTTTTTGATTGTCTTGATACAACAGACTATTTAGTTTTGATTTGGTAAAAAATGGTACTGTCAGTTAGAAAACTATTGAAGGGAAAGTTATTTTTTAAATGAAAGGAAACATTTTATTTTTTCATAAAAAATGTTTTGTAAGAAACAGTAAAGTTGTAAGGGAATGAACATAGCAACATGTTGATGGATTTAAGCAACATGTTGTTAATATTTCTAGGTTCACTAGCGAGTATAACCTTGCTAGGGATTTACTCTTTACTCTTTATACTTTCAATATTCATTCAAAATCAGCTTAAAAACAAAGGTCACAAGCATTCTTCAACATTTTGCAACATGTTGCCAAAGTTTAAAGGAATGTATTTTAGAGCAACATGTAATTTACGTATTTAAAAGAAGCTTTAATTTTATTAGCGAGTTTGAGATCATTTCTAGTTTTATTTCTATTCAGTTATAGTTCAATTCTAGTTCAGTTCTATTTGATTTCTACTTCAGTTCTAGTTCAGTTCCAGTTCAATTCTAGTTCAGTTCTAGTTCAGTTCTAGTTCAGTTCTAGTTCAGTTCTAGTTCAGTTCTAGTTCAGTTCTAGTTCAGTTCTAGTTCAGTTCAGTTCTAGTTCAGTTCTAGTTCAGTTCTAGTTCAGTTCTAGTTCAGTTCTAGTTCAGTTCTAGTTCAGTTCTAGTTCAGTTCTAGTTCAGTTCTAGTTCAGTTCTAGTTCAGTTCTAGTTCAGTTCTAGTTCAGTTCTAGTTCAGTTCTAGTTCAGTTCTAGTTCATAACTTTAGCCTAAAGCCTATAAATGTTATCACATTTTCCCAAAAAATAATCAATAACTTTTGAAATATTCGTCTAATTTACCAAACCTAATTTAATAATTTATATTATGAATAAATTGCCATCAATATCTTTTCAATGTTTGAAATTTTGGTTCCAACAAATCCCTTAACATTAAAATAAAAATGCAAACAAAAATAAACTAGAGTTCATGGCAGAGCAAAGTATAGAAACTCTGGTGAATGATCCTTATGCTACATCTTTTTCATTATCCTTAAAACATAAATAAATGTCAAAAAATGCAGATTACTTATTAACCCCTATGGCGCAGCTATTATTCATTAATATGCTTTTGTTGTACTTAATATTTGTTGCTGTTGTTGTTGTTATCCTTGATATATATTTTAAAGGTATGTAGTTGTTGTATAAAAACAAAGTATCATTCAAGAATATTTTTTAGCTCATCAGCCATGTATACACAGTCAGTTGTTCACAACTCTCACCATTTCTAATAATATTTCAAACACCCACCTTTAGCTTAGAGATATTTAAATTTTTTGTCCCATATTTTTTTATATATAATATTTTTTTGTTTTATTCTTAAAGGTAAGTAATAATAAAAAATCTAATGTGTACCAACATGTAGCTAAAATAAGATAAAAAAAATACGTTGTAAATTTATTAGCGCTTTGGCAATATTGTCTCGTGCATACGAATTTATACAATTTTCTTTTTCGTTTGTAATCTTCAATATTATAATTTTTATACGTTTGTCTACCAATTTACCTTAAGCTGTAAAAAATATTAAAAAAATATATATTCATTCGTTCATTGCCGTTCATTCATTCCTTCATTCTTCCTTTTATTTTCAATTTAACCCCCATTGTTGTTGGGCTCTGGATACACCAAGGATGTTTTAACAATGAAGTTGGTTTCGTGTGGTATGAAAAAAAAAAATAAAAACAGCTAAATAAAAATTGAATACTAATCCATGAATATAGATGATGATTATTATGTTTTGTATCTATATAGAGCAAAATATAATGAATGTATATGTCTTATTATAAAAGAAATGAAAAAAGAGCAATAGCAGGGCGTAGGAAAGGCACTATAATAGCAGCAGGATGCCAGGATTGTTATGTTTTCCAATAAAAGGATACACCGAAAAGGAGGTAGAATTTTCAACATTGAAAATATTATAGAGAGGTTTCTTTAAACAAATACATATTTAAAATTTATGTTATTTGTAAATGAAAAAAAAAAAAACAAATAATATTAATAAATAGAATAAAGAAAGCCTTTTTTGGCAACAATTTACTTTCGAATGAAAAGTAATGGTTAAACATGTTGCACATACATTTTGTGATTAATTTGTGTTGCTAGCAACATGTGGATTTACATGGAATTAGAAATTAAATAGAACTGAACTAGAAGTGAAGTAGAACTTAACTAGAAGTGAACTAGAACTGAACTAGAAGTGAACTAGAAGTGAACTAGAAGTGAACTAGAAGTGAACTAGAAGTGAACTAGAAGTGAACTAGAACTGAACTAGAACTGAACTAGAACTGAACTAGAACTGAACTAGAACTGAACTAGAACTGAACTAGAACTGAACTAGAACTGAACTAGAACTGAAAAAGAACTGAACTAGAACTGAAATGAATATGTGCCTTGGTGTTGAAAATAAGTAATTAGTGTAAAATTAATTTCTTGTTATTAATCCCATGAATTTTTATATTTAACTTTTTGAAAACGTTTAACTTAAACTAATGCCAGGTATATATCCTTTAATATTTCATATTATTAATACGTCTAGTAGATATATTTTTGGGGTATTATCCTATTTATTATATGTGTATAGTTTTTTGCTTTTATACTAAATAATTAACATGAAAATTTATTACTGCGGTAGATAAACAAACTACTGGTATAAATCCAAAAAATATATCCAACTACAACTAATACTAGTAATAAAATTTTAGTCATATGTAAAACATTTGAATAACATTTTAATGTTATTTTTGGTTTTCATGTATTTTTTTGTTTTCGTTTGTGTTTTCGTATTAAAATTAATACACAGACATTTAGTAGAGCCCAAAACAAATGTATTAGACAAAATTTACAAAAAACAGACTTGGCCATTTAAATGTTATTAACCTGAGGAGGCTGGGGTGGTGGCTGCTGGTGGAGCACCACTAGGTGGAACACCATTAGGAGGGGGACCACAGGGACCTAGGTAAAGAAAGAAATGAAAATAAAATAAATAATTTTTGAAAGTTGACATCTGCACTTACCACCTTGACCATTAGGAGGAGGCATGCCACTTGGTGGAGGACCACTGGGTGGTGGTCCACTAGGTGGTGGACCACAGGATCCATTTCCCTGACCCTTACCTTGAGGATAGGCTTGCTGTGGTTGTAATGCAAAAAAAAATTAAATAAAATTTTATTTTTCTAAATATTTCACAAATTACCGCCATATTTGCCCATATTAAACAGCTTACCGCCATAAACACTATTACTTTCGACCACATTTTGTTATTTAATAAAATTTCTATTCTATTACTAAGCTATTTATACAAGTTGTACTTTTTTGTTTAACGATGCATAACAAAATGTGAAATTAAAATAAAATTATATAAATTTTGTGCATTTTCTGTTATAAATATTATGAAATTATTGTTATCAAAAACTATTATAGACAATTTATTTGTTTATAGAATTGAACATGTTTTAATTGTTATTTTTTTATAATTTTTATTTCATCACTTTGGATAATTGTTGTGAAGTGTGAAGTCACAAAAATTAACACCCTATTTTGATATTATAAGAAAAATGCTTTGGTTGGGAATATTTTGTTGAAAGGACCAAAAATTTCTTTCAAATACTTAATGTGGGTTCGTAGGACCAAATGCTTAAGGTTACAAATGAGATTTGAATGTAGCGAGATAGTAAATATTTAATAAAAGAAAACATTCTATATATACTTTAGCCTTTTAAAATTAGGTTCGTAGGACCTTGTAGAAACGAAGAATAATTTCTATAATTACAGACAAAAACAGCTAAGAACTGAGCAATTGTTAACAAATATTTTGATTAAGTTTATGTTTAAATTAAGCTATTGTAGGGCTCTTCGTTTTCTGTACTTTTTTTGTTGCCAGCTTTAGCCATTATTTCATTCCATTTTTATCATCATTAAATCAGTAACAAATTATTTATAAATTAAATGAAAACGAAAATAAAATAATTAAATTGGTGGCAAAATACTAAATAATATTTATGTGACAATTATCAATCAGTTAAAAATCGATTGAAACCAAAAACATTCGTTAAGAATCAGAAAAAGCTAAAATTTTCTAAATTTTCTGCATAATATAGACGTTTGGGAGTGGAAAACTCCCAAACTTGAGATATTTCTGTGAATTATGTATTAAATCTTTTTAGATAACAAAATTGTAATAAAAACTCTATACATCTTTTGTATAAGAAGATTTTTTTTAAAACTTTAGTAAAAAATATTGTATGTGTAGTTGTATAACAAGCTTTTTTAAGCTTTAGTTAAATAATTAGTTTTTAAACTAGAAAGTAAATGCCACTTTTGTTTAAAATATAATTTTAAGCATTTGTGTAAAGCTTTTTTGAGATATTTCTGTAAAAGCTCTTTAATTAAGCTCTTAAGTTGAATTCCTTTGTGTATAAAAACTTACTAAAAGTTTTTAAATTAAAAATTTTCTAAGCGTACACACTTAAATGAAAAGCTTTTATGTCAGAACCTTAGGAAAAGCTTTTAAGTAAAATGTTCACAAAAATCGTTTAAGTTTAAATATTACGAAAAGCTTTTGGGAAAAAAGCTTGTGAAAATTATAAAAAGGCTTACAAGCTTTTAAGTAAAAAGATTATAAACATTTTTTTAATAAAAGCTTTTATGTAAAAAGCTTTTAAGTAAAAAAGCTTGTAAAAAGCTTTTATGTAAAAAAGCTTTTGAGTAAAAAAGCTTGTTAAAAGCTTTTAAGTAAATAAGCTTATAAAAAGCTTTTAATTAAAAAATGTATTCAAAGCTTTTAAGTAAAAAAGCTTATAAAAAATCTTTTAAGTAAAAAAAATTTATAAAAAGCTTTTAAGTAAAAAGCTTATAAAAAGCTTTTAAGTAAAAAATGGTATACAAAGCTTTTAAGTAAGAAAGTTTATAAAACAGCTTTTAAGTAAAAAAGCTTATAAAAAGCTTTTAAGTAAAAAATGTTTACAAAGCTTTTAAGTAAAAAAAGCTTATAAAAAGCTTTTAAGTAAAAAAGCTTATACAAAACTTTTAAGTAAAAAGCTTATAAAAAACTTTTAAGTAAAAAAAAGCTTATAAAAAGCTTTTAAGTAAACAGCTTATGACAACTTTTTTAAGTAAAAGTTTTAAGTAAAAAAAAAAGTTTTTAAGTAAAAAGCTTACGGAAAGCTTTAATTTCTATTAACTACAAAATTGACTAAATCTTTGCATAAAAGGTCATTAACATTTAAAGGCTTTAGCAAACCAATTCAAAGCTTTTATGTAACTTTAGGTTTTGTATAATTCACTAAAGCATTAAAACAAATTTTAATCCAATATGCAAATTATTTGCTTTAAACTCGTTCGCTCTGTTCCTTTCAACATTTTGTTGAAATTATTCCAATAAATTCTTTTTTCATATTTGCCACCTTTACAAAATCTCTTGTCTACCACAAACGTATTTGTTATTTATGTAAGTTTGTGTTTATGTATTTAAAATTAAAGATATATCTGTGGTATTTGTAATGTATATAAATAAAATTTGCAATATTTTTCCTATTTCGCCAGTAGATTGTAGAAAAAAAGTAGAAGAAAAAATGAAAAGTTTTATTAGTTTTTCAGTTATTTATTTTTACTATATAGTTTTGCATGTACAGTTAGAGCTACAAGTACAGTTAGATGTTGTTTGAGGATATGCCACCATTTTGTTTGAGCAATGGCGGAAGTAACGCCATGGCAAATAATAAAAAGTCATAAAAAAGGCAAAGCCAAAGAAATGCAATGATTACAAATGAGTTCATAATATCAGAAAATATAAAATAAAATAAAAAAGTACGAAAAAAAAAACAAACTGAGATACAGATTCAAATGAAATGTTGTTAAAATATATATATAAAAAAGATGTATAGATACAAATTTAGATAGATACAGATAGATACCAGCCAAATATGTTTGTGTATAGAGAAGAAGAAAAAAAAGCAAACTACTTTGTAGATACCAACTTCTGGCGTAAAATTCTACATGTATAGAAAGCAAAACCCCAAGAAGGCCTTCATACCAGTTGAATAGTAACCAAAACATACGAGTTTGCCTGCTGTCTTTCATCCTTACCGTTGAAATAGCAAAAAAAAAAATAAACTTAAACTTTGGAGAAAATAAATTCATAGATACATTCATAGATATTGCTTAAAAAATAAAAGAGAGAAAAAAAAAGAAAATAAAATAAATACATAAATGTACAGATAGATAGATGGATGGATGGCTTGGATGGTTTGGATACACGGCTGCCTTGTTTTAACTTAAAGAAATGAAGGACTAACTAAAAAGTGTATAACTGAATGAATGTCTCTATATGAATGAATGAGTGAAAGTATATGAAACTAAAGCCGATGAATGCAAGCTAAAAATATTATTTTATATAATGTTTTTGTTGTATTTTTTTATTATTAACCACCACAACACATCATACCACACTTGAACTTTTATTTTCTTTATTTAAAAACATATTTTTTATTACAAACTTTTGCTTACAACACCACCCCTACTCCCCTTTCTATCTACCAATATACATACATAGTAGTTGCTGTAACCCAGGGAAACTTTTGAGTTTTAATTTAAAGTAAAATAAAAAAAGCTAACTCCTGAAGAAGACAGAAAAAAACAAAACTTTGGTCAAAATATCTTTATGTTGTAAAAGAAAATTTGAATTATTACTGATACGAAAATTTTCGAAATATTTTATTTTTATTTTTTAATATCAATCTCAAGAGTGTCATTTCTACACACAGAGTTATTATCAAGCTAAGAAATGATTAAAGTACCAGGAAATATTAAGTAAGTATATAAATTGAAAGTTATTAAAAGTTAAAAGCAATAAATTTTGTTATAAAAAGAAACCTAAACTTTAGATTGAACTATAAAGTAAAACAAAGAAAAAGCTTTTTTTGATGCTAAGCAAACATTGAGTTTAAACAGAAACTTTAAAATACTAACAAATTCCTTACATATTTCCGTTTTTAAATTTTTACCAAAAAAGCTTTTTTGAAAAATGAACTATCAAGATTTTGTACCAAAATAAAAATATTTCATGTAAAAGTATGTCCTTAAGCTTTTACATAAAAATCTTTCTTTTTAGTATAACAAGTTTTCCTAAAGATTTAATAGAAAACTTTTTCCTAAGTTTTTGTAGAAAAAAAAACTCTCCTCAAGCTTTTACATAAGAATTTGGATTCGTTTTATATAACAAGCGTTCCTAAAAACTTGTTAGAAAAAGCTTTTCTAAGGATTTTGTCTGAAAAAGATTTTTTAGAAAAAGCTTAAAAAAACTTTTGTGGAAAAAGCCAAAGATTTTGTATAGAAAGCATTATCTAAACATTTTGTTGAAAATCATTACTACAACTTTTATATAATTTTTTTGTAGAAAAAGCTTTCCTATAGATTTTGTAGAAAGAGCTTTCCTATAGATTTTTTATAAAGATTTCTGCTGATTTTTTAGTAAAAATTTTTCTTTAGATTTTTTAGCAAAGGCTTTTCTAAAAGACAGCTTTTTGTACTAAAAGCTGTCCTAAAAATTTGGCAGAAAAAGCTTTCCTATAAATTGTTTATAAAGATTTTGTAAAACAAACCTTTCTGCTGATTTTTTTTCGAAAAGATTTCTTTAAATTTTTTAGAGAAAGCTTTTCTTTAGATTTTGTAAAAAAAGCTTTTCTAAAGTTTTTGTACAAAAAGGTATTTTAAAGATTTTATAGAAAAACCTTTTATAAAGATTTTGCAGATCAGAGTTTTATAAAGATTTTGTAGAAAAAGCTTTTCTAAAGAATTTTGAGAAAAAACATTTCAAAAGATTTTGTAGAAAAAGCTTTTGTAAAGGTTTTTTTCCTTGTATTTTTGTAGAAAAAATTTTTCTTAAGATTTTCTAGAAAAAGTTATTTTAAAGAATTTGTAGAAAAGGATTTAGTAAAGATTTACCAAAAAAGTTTTTGTAAAAAAGCTTTCTTAAATTCTTAAACCGTTTCTAAAGTTTTTATAGAAAAATAGTTGTCTATGTTTTTAAAAAAATTCCATTAAATTTTGTCAAAAGCTTTCCTCACTCGTTTGTTGTAAAAATGTCTCAATGCATTTTCTTCAAAAGCTTTTAAAAACATTTCTTGAAACTTTTGCATGAAAAGCATTAGTTGAGCTGACTGAAGTTCTTTTTTGTAGAGACTTTTTTATAGAAGTTTATCCTAAAAATTTCCTAATTAAGCTTTTTTGTTATTTGTCATGTCATGTGGATAAAAAGCCTTATTAAAGCTTTCATATAAAATGTTAATTAAAGCTTTTTTAAATAATTGAAAGCTTTTGTATAAAAAGTTGATTTAAGCTTGAGATTTTTAGCTAAAAAGTTATTAAAAGCTTTTTTATATAAAATAGCTTTTATGCCTTTAATTATTAAGGTTTTCATTTTTCCTTCAACAGTTTTTGGGCAAAAAGTTTTGCTTTATTAAGTAATTATCTTCTACCAAATCACCCTTCCTTTTAAGTCTAGCAACAAAATAAGCTTATTGTTTTTGTAAATCATCCATAACTTGTATTTTTAAACTTTATTGGCAATATTGCCAGTAATGTGTTGACATTGTTATAAGGCACTTGTTAAAGTTTCTTTTATTACCCCATCTCCTGCTCTCGATATTTTTGTTTTATATATTTTTATCGCCTTATTAACTGATTTCTGTGGTGTCAATTTACAGAAACAACAACAAGGCTTATAAAAAAAAACGTACAAAAAAGTCCATAAGTACCTACAATAACAACAATAGCGAAAAAAACCATTTAAGCGCTACTAAACACAAACACCAAACGTTTGAATTAAATCCATACTACGAACGAGTCCTTTTTAGAGTCAAACATACCAAAGGAGTATCAAAGAAATTGAGGCATAAAATACTTCATGACATTGTTATGCGTGAGTACTCAAATAGAACTGAAACTCAAACTCTTTACAAACTTTTGAGACAAAGAAAGTTTGTAACATTTTGTTTTTGTTGTTAGATTTTTCTTAAAACAAAGAATATGCTTGTAGTAATAAATTTGGGAAGGGGAGCAGAGTATAAATATAATTTTGTAATAGAGCTGTGAAACGCCTAAAAGCCATGTTTTTTTTTTGCTGCTGTTGTTTGGCAAACAAAATGCCAAACAATAAAACTTCAATTGAACGCGTCAAAGTAACATTTTTTCTTAACACTTCGAGTAGGTATAGTCGAATTAGGTGTTAATTTTCAAAAAAGCTGCTAACCACGATGTTGCCACCACAACCAAAATATATTAATAACACCAACCTCCCTCCAACCCAAACCCCTTCTAATGTGTTTCCACAACAACCCTTTTGTTTTAAGAGGAAAAAAAACCTCTTTGTCGTCAAGTTTTCAACGAGAAAATCGAATTTGATCTTGTTTGTTTTAGTGTCTTGACTAGGCCTACATCGCAATGTCATTGTAATTTTTAATTACCCCCCAGAGACCGTATGCTCTCTGTGACTGCTATTTGTTGTTGTTGTTGTTCTTGTTTTATGTTTAATATTATTTTTCTAACAATTTCAATAATGGCTGGGTGCTTTTTTTGTTTGTTGCTCATACTTTTGGTTAGCAAAAACAACTTTCAAATTATGTTTATTGTAATAATAATCTACGAACGTCTTGTCATTCATTTTTGGCAATTATTAACAAACGAACTAAATAAAATGTTACGACATTCATTCTTAAGATTAGTGGTTAAAATACTCTAGTAACATTAATTTTTATTGTTAAAGCTTTTAACAAAAACACACATCTGGTTTTCTGTTTTTATTTTTCAAACTTAATCGATAAAATT
The DNA here is from genome assembly GCF_022045245.1 of Lucilia cuprina. Classification (NCBI taxonomy): domain Eukaryota; kingdom Metazoa; phylum Arthropoda; class Insecta; order Diptera; family Calliphoridae; genus Lucilia; species Lucilia cuprina. The sequence continues at coordinate 1,494,153 of NC_060951.1, read as the reverse complement.
TCTTCTTTTTTGTTTTCCATAAGAAAAAGAAAACCCTTTTCTATTTCGCCCAAATAAGCCATACTTTTAGTTAAAGCACGTAATGAAATGTTTTGTTGTTTTGTTCTTAGCCTTAAGCGTTTATTTAGAAGTTTTACAGTTCATTGATATAGATAATAATGGCAAAAAAAAAACAGGGCAATATGGTTTGTAGCTAAAATATTGCATAAAACAATTTTAAAAACTTTTCTGTTTTTGGTGTTGAAAATTGTAAGACATTAGCGCTAATAATTCACACCTCAACAAATACAAAATTTGTGTTTTAATTTCATAAAAATATTTGCCAAACAATTGCAATTAAAATTTCGTGAGTATATTTCCAGAAGGAGTTTGGTTTATTAATAAAGACAGCAGTATGTACAAATTTCAAGAATTTTTAAATTATTGAAAGTTTTCTAACGGCAAAGAAGTTGTTTCTACAAGACTTAATTAAATACATTGAGGATTGTGATGGTTTAAGAGAGACGCTTTTTAATACTTAAAAGCAAATCTTTAATTAAGTCTTTTTTACTTAAAAGCTTAAAACTTTATATTCATAAGAAAAAGCTTTACAAAAGCTTTTGTGTGAAAGTTTAATTATAAATTTAGTGTAAAAAGTTTATTGAAAGACTGACAAAGTTCTTTAAAGCTTATACTTAAAAAGCTCTTTTTTATGTATAAAGTTTTTTATAGCTTTAAAGCTTCTCTATATAAAAAGCTTAAAGAATAAATAAATTTTGTTAATTAAAAATTTATTTAAAAAATTCTTTTAACGAAAAAGCTTTGTTTGTGTATAAAATAGACTATACTAGACTATAGACTAGACTATAGACTAGACTATAGACTAGACTATAGACTAGACTATAGACTATAGACTAGACTATAGACTAGACTATAGACTAGACTATAGAC
>NC_060951.1:1479021-1493123 GCF_022045245.1 Lucilia cuprina | reverse complement strand
TAGATAGATAGATAGATAGATAGATAGATAGATAGATAGATAGATAGATAGATAGATAGATAGATAGATAGATAGATAGATGGATGGATGGATGGATGGATGGATAGAGCCATCAATAGTTTTTTCTTAAGATTTCTTTAAATAATTTAATTTCACTCATATTCAATCATAGAACTAAATATTTATTTAACAAATTTCATGCTTTTTTCTTCTTAACAAACAATTATTGAACCTTCTTAGAAATCTAAAGCCATTATTACTCCTGCAATTATTTTTAAAAAAGGGCACCAAAAAACGCATGAAATCAAAAGTCTTGTTTTAATAAAGATTTATTTAAACCAATACTAACACCAAAGAGCAAACATTTAAAGGGGTTACAGTGAAAATTTATGTTTTAGACATTTCAAAACAAATAGTTTAAATGAAGAACAACAAAATTCCCCCCAAAACCCCGCAACATATAACACCCAATACAAAATATTCAATAACGGTCTTTATGCCAAGGAAAATAAAAGGAAAAATTAAAATGCAAAAATTACAAAAACAAAACACATGAAATTTAAAATAAATAAACAAATAAACATTCCTACAGACACAAATAGACAGTCAAGTCATTCATTCATTCATTGAATCCTTTCTAATATAAACTAAACACAAATCTTTGGCAATAATTAAAACCATCTAAGATGATTGGAGGAGGATGTTAAACAAAAAGGAAGTCATAGAAATTTTCAAAATACATATGAGTTAGAAAGCTGCTGTTAAGGATGTTAAGGTTTATAGAAACTATAGATGCTGTCTGATTGTTAAAGAAGTCCTTGTTGTTATTTCTAACTGCCATAAATAAAATAAAATCCTTATTCAATGGATTTTTGTTTTTGGCGTTTCTAAGTATGCAGTTATTTCTTTCACTCGCTTTGTTTAGTTTTCAATTTAAAGAAAATTTTCATTCCGCAATATTTTTCTTATTTTTGTAAAAACTATGAAATTTTATTTGGCATTGTTTTGTTGTTATTAGTGATTGAAATTTATGTATTGTTTTTGTGTTAGTATATGCTTTAGTTTTGATTGTTTAAGACAGCCTTAAGGTATGCTATGCTAAGTAAATAAATCTTTTAGTAAATTTAAATTACTACTCTTCAATAAAGAGGTTTTTAAAAATTTAGATAAATTTCTTAAATCCATTTTTAACACAAACTCCTTTAAATAACTTCTTAAAGATATGATTACTGACTCTTAAGAACCTTATAAGTAGTGTCTGGTATATAGTTGCGAAAGTATTTGTCAACATGTATTCCAAATATATTTAAAACAATAAAATTCAATAATTTTTATAAAAAAGGTCAAAGGTCATCTTATTATCTTTTGGTTTTAAATAGACATAATTTATTAATATATTTATCAATTTTAATACTTAGCATCTAAATAAATAAAAATTTCCCTTTAAAAAATCTATTAAACAATTTTCTATATTAAAAGGTCAAAGGTTATTTTAACTTTAAAGCTTTATAACTTCGCAACCGTATAAGATGAAAATTCGTGAAAAATTTGTATTCAATTACTAAAGTCTTCTTTATAATTCTAAAAAATAACAAGCTAAACAGAATCTCAGTTTTCGAGTTATTTCCTATTTTTCATAAAAAGGAAAAACCTTAATTCTATTTGATTTGTTTTTCATATTTCTATAATGTCTACTTTTTTATTTTAAACTTCCACCTTCTTTTGTACACCGTTCGGTATAACTTGATTTCCAACTGTGTCCCTTTCTCTATTTGCAATACAGCAACAATGTCTACAATTACTTAAACACCAGACAATAATTTATCCTATTTAAGTTTTAAAAAAATCCTTTGTTTGTACAATTCCTTTTTAATTTTCCTAATATTCAACTACTGGCTGCTTCTGCTAAAGAAAAGTATACTCACCGCTTTCACCCTTATCAGAGGACAACTTGTGAACAAAGCTTAAGTTCCCCACAAGAAATTTCGAAATTCGAACATAGAACATATCCCCTTTTCACCAAAGGTTTGAGTGAAAGTACAATACTGAGAGTAATTGTATAATAAAAATTTCTTTAGTGGTGGCTTTGAACTTGAGTAAATGTTGTTGTTGATGAAAAGCTTCAGTATTTGAGGGGTAACTATAATGGTATTGAGAAAGAATTTGAGAGAAATAAGGTAAAATATTTTAAGGAGAAGTAGCAGTTAAATAATATTGTAATAAAGAAGAATATTTGTAAATAGCCAAGAAGTAATGAAAAGTTTCGGGACAAATCTATATATAGTGTAAACTACAGATTAGACCATTGATATGAAATTTCGAATTGACTATAATCTCTTCTATAGACTAGACTATTATCTGAAGTATAGAATAAACTAGACTATAGTGAGAACTATAGACAGGACTTCAGACTTCACTCCGAAATATTAACAATGATGTGGATTATAGTCCAGACTGTAGACTAGAATATAGACAGCACAAAAGACTAGTTCAAAGTCTAGACAATAGAATAGACTAAAGTCTGAGCTAGACTATGCAATAGTCTGTAATAAAGTCTCAACTATATATTGGAATATAGTCAAGAAAATAGACTAGACTGTATCATAGACTTGACTATAGTATGGACTATAGTTTAATGTATAGCCTAGACAATTGATTTCACTATAGACTCGACTATTAACAGTATTCCGGATTATTGACAAAAATAGATTGGAGTATAGAAAATACTATATCAAGCACTAAAGACAAGATTATAGATTTGCTTGCACTAACTCTGGACTATAGAATAGAGTTTAGTAAGGTCCCTACTATGGACTATAGAATAGACTATAGTCTGGACTGTATAGAATAATCTATTGCACAATGTAAAGTGCAAGAAATAGTCCACACTATACTATAGTCTTTAATGCTGCCTACAGACTTATCTTCACCATTGACTAGACTAAAATGTGAAAACTAAGCACAAATTAAACAGTATAGATTATAGCTTCAGTATTTAAACTCCAAAATCCACACAGAAGTCCTTAGGACGTGTAAAAGTAATGCTTTAAATTTAAACTTTAATTAAACATGTTATTCTTTATCATGTGTATATAATTTTCTTAAAGTTCCCCCCTAAATGTATGCTTTTTTAAATTTCACTTTAAAACCCCTTAAACCATGCTCTGCTTTTTTTGCTTATTTTACGCAAAATTTCGCCACAAAACAAACCTGTTGTTGTTTATCATCATGTGTTTCTATAACATGACCTTGAAATTTAAACGTATTAGAGCCAGTAAACACAAAAAATTAACCTTAATTTTTTTCTCGCTTTTTTTTTTGCTAAACAAAAACAACCCCCTTGCGAAATTGCAAACATAAAAATAACAAGAAATCGCGTATATTTTATTTTTCGCTAACAGCTAATGTTTCTGTTGCTGCTTTAACACTTAAACACTCATGTAGAGTAAAGAAATAAAAAATCATTTACTTTTCGACAGAGTAGGGGATTTTAAAGTTAGTTTACTTTTTTTAGGGCAAAGATGTGAGGCTTAACATCATTATATCCTTAATAATTATAATAAAAACCAACTAAAAAATGTCCTTACAGTTTAAGCAACAACAACATCATTATTATGAACATAATTTTGCTGGGTGTTAAATTTTCTTTTTTTTTTTGTTTGGACTCTTAAACCATTATATATATACTAGTAACTGCATTAAAATGTTGGACTCATTGTTTAGCTACTCTACACTACAGTCACTGCCCGTCATTGTAATCAACGCAATTAGATGTAAAACAACAACAACAAAACGCCCTCAAAGCACTCATTTCACCAGAATAAAAAGCGAAAAAACAAGATGAAATTGTACAAACAAAACACAACAACATGTTTGAAAATGAAAATTATAATGTGTTACAACAAGGATGAGTTGTTGTCGGGCTGCTACAATAAATGTATAAACAACAAATCCTGCTGATGCTGTTACTTTTTGAAAACATTTATGATGTTGTTGTGTTACTCGTGATGATGACTTGACGGTCTAACTGACTAACTGTTTGATGCTCACTGTCTAAAAGTCTGTTTGGCCATCATACTTTCCATTTAAGGCCAGAAATGCGTATGTGTTTATATGTTTTTTTTTTTTTTTTTGGGTGGGGGCAAGTATGTGTGTGGGAATATTTTTGTGTGAATTTAAACCATTTTAAATGTCCGCGCGCGCCAAAAATAATAACATTTATAACTGTTAAGTTGTTGCTAACATTTGTCATATTTGCGTGGCAATTGCGAAAGGTTTATTCAACACACTACTACAGACGGAAGCTGCTAAACCGCTCATCCTTATCGAAGAGCTTTTTAAACACTGTATAATGTAAACTTTTAAATTTTAAATTAAAGTTAACACCTAAGTTATGTTGGTCAGTTTTAAAGAGATTTTTTAAATCAAAAAGATATTAGGGGTAATAGCGACCTTAGAATGGAAGGATCTGGAGTTTACTGCGGCTCTTCGTTAGCTTCTTTTTGCTCTCTGCCTTACAACTCTCTATAAAACTTTTAATTCCAATCTGACTAAGCACTTTAACATGAGCCTTATTATTGGGACTGATGTCCTCATAAAGATGTAAAAAATCAAATGAGCAAAACTCTAAAGGACGTTATGTATCTGGGGGATGAGGACAGAAGGTCCAGCAAAGTCGATATGACTCCGTTTTGTCCCGAACCACTCCACTCGTCAGATGTTGTACTAAATAGTATTAGTTCCAGCCTGTAGACATAATCTATACTGTCCTATCGCCTTCACTTCAGGCGAAGGATCTTACAGTTAAATTTGATTCAGTCTAGATTGGTTTCTCCTAGTGTGAGCGGTTCTGTCTCTTCTCTTTACTACTTAGGGGATAACATTCTATAGTCAACTTAGATACTTTGTCCTTGTTGTGTCTGAGAATATGATCTAACTCCATTTACGATTAACTATTTCACCAGTTCTTTCCCACATATCTCTGCTTGCGATAACATTGGGCCAAACTATCCAAAGCAGTGTGCGCAAGGCGCGATAAATGAATCTGCATGGGCTTCATGTCACTTGGTGTTCCAAGATCAGAATATGTAGATGCATACAACAAAAGTGGAGCTTAGTTCTCAGACGAATAGGGGGCATTTGGGTTGCAAAATTTTGGGCATTTGGCTCCTTTTTAAAAAGCTTACACTCTGCAAGATTACCAAAACGAAATTAAAGAGAAATCACGATAGGATTTTCTTTGAAAACCTTTTTCTTTTAGTTTCCAGCATTTTAGCTTTAGCTATCAATATCCTGGAGAATTGATTGAAATTTAGAAACTATACATTCATTTGCAGTAAGGCTTTCAAAATGATAACCTCCACAATTCAGGCAATTAAAAATCATTTTTTAAATATTTGACTCTATTTCAAAAGCCTTTTATTGCCTTAAAAACATCCTGCATCACTCTTTGTTCCCAGTATTCATTCCCCAAAATTTTATCATTATTTGATTTTTAATATGCCACCTGTCATGTTCAAACATGTTTTTTCTGGCTATATCTATTTGTACATACATATGTATATGTATTTTTTGCAATGTTTTTATTTAAATCTACTCTTCATGACCTTTTGTGCAATTTTGCACAGTTTCCATATAATTGTGGGGGATTTTTCTATTTGTTTTTAAGGATTTTTTTTTGCACTGCACTCATAGTAGAACGAAAACAATCTAGTCCTGCACTAAACCCTACTTATAACAACATAGACGATTCACAGGAAGTGGGAGGCAGTGTTTATATGTGAAAAAGTATTTACATTTAAACGCGAGTTTAAACATGAAGAGAGAAAGCATGATGAGGAAAGGGAGCCAGATTATTGTGAGTTTACAACTCGTTTATCACTTTCTATAGTCCGTTATTTTGTCCAATACATATACTATTTTGTTGTTGTTGTTTTGGCGTCACCATCACTTGTTGTTTTGTGTTTACTATGCGTGTGTGTTTGGATTTGAATATGAATTGTAGTTTGGTGTTGGTTTAGTGGGGGGTTATCAATTGCAGCATATTAACGCGGATTTCGCGGTCGATTATTTTGAGCCTCTATGGTTGGTTAACGGATTTTCATACAAGTGTGTATTGTTGATATATATGGAGAGAAAGAGTGTGTATGTATGTATGTATTTTTTTGCTATTGATGTAAAGGATAATGTTGATGGTCACGTTGATGATGATAATGATTATTTTGTTGCTGTTTGCTGTTAATGTTGTTGAAGTTGATGATAATGAAGTTGGTTTTTGGTTTTAATGTTTGCTAAAATCATTAAACATGAGTGCTGAGAGTCTATTTTAAGCGGTTATTTATATGTTTGTTTACTTTTGTCTATAATTGAAGTGGATTTTTAGGTGTTTTTATGTTAAAACTCTAAAGAATGACAGTATGAGAGTAAATTGTTGAATGAAAATGAAAGTCAGAAGTATTTTGTAAAAAATTGTAAACAATTTAAAACACTTGATAAAATTTAAAAAGCTTTTAATTATAATGAAATTGAGAACAACATGATAACAATAAGCAGTGGAAGGATCAATTTCTCATACTTCTTTTCTAAAAGTAGTAAAGGATTGTTAAACCTCAAAATCATGAAAATGTTGTATTGTTGTGCTCCATAGCAGGCATGTGAAACATTTTATAACTCTATCACCTGAAAATTTCGTTCCTTTATTGCTACATTTCATATTTTTCTTTAACCCTTTAAACTCTTTCCCTGATTTCTCTTAAAGAATTCTTGCTTATAAATTATTACAAATATATTTTCATTTTCAATTCCTTTTGACCATTTCTAGATAATTAAAACATATATTTTTTCGGCAAAACTAAACGACGAAATACACTTCAGCTTTAGCTCATTAAAATTTCTGTTCAATTCAAGAAGAATTTTCTTTTTGTTTGTATTCATTTTGTAGAATGTTTTTTTTAGTTTTAGTTGAATTTTATTAAGGGTATCGTTGTTACGCTTGTGAATTTTTAATCAATTTTACTTGGCAGTAACCCTGGGGTATGGTAGCAGCAACTCTACAGACAAACTACTCATACATTTAGCTAGTCTATTTCAGTACATGCAAACAACATCCTTTTTTCGGACAAATGGAAAATTGTTACTGCTAAAAAGATGCTGCTTTAGGAGTATGACAAAAAAAAACTAGAAGTGAGTCTATGAACAGGTCAAGTCAATTTAATTTAACCTTTTGGGAGGCTTGTGATGCATATTTAAAATTGAAAAACTGAAATTGTTGTTGAACAAAAACAACCATACAGACTGTAAAAGAAATATTAATACAATGATTTTGTTGATGACCAAAATGAAAATTATTATTGTTGCCGTAGACGAGAATGAGAATAAGGACCATTGTCCATAACGAGAAGTCAACCTCATTAAATGTTCTAGCTATTTGTTCCTTTTTATTTTGCTATTGGTATCCAACAACACAACAACTGAACGAGTTATTTTTTATTTTTTTTTATTCTGCTTGTGGCAAATGAGCAAAACTCTAAAGGACGTTAGTGTATCTGGGGGATGAGGACAGTTATTTTTGTTGTATACATATGTACATGTATAGATGCTTAGAATCAAAATAATATGTCGAATATTTTTATTACTCGTATGTCTCATAAATGTGCAAAAAGCAGAGAAATAACTGGACATTTGGTAATAGTCAAATAGCATTGAAATGCTTAAAGGGTGTTATTTACCAACCACCCTTTTAACCCTTTTATTTTATTTTTGAATTGTAGTTTTAATTCTATATTTGGTTCATTTTATCATTTTCCATACATTCATGTAATAAAGTTTTTTTTTTGGTTTTACATGAATGTGAATGAAACGCTTTTAAATATTAAAATGCCATGACGATTTTGAATGCTCAGAACAGGGACATATGAATGACGAGGGTTAAGCGAAAAGTTTGGGGATTTTTTGTTTTATCTCTGGTCTAATCTTAAACCTGGTCTAGAATCTGGTTATAATACGTCAGATGGACTGTAGTCTATATTATGTAGCTTTAGGCGGGATAATAGTCGCGGATGTACTTAGTTTCGTCTGCACTCTTAATTATAGTCTGACCTATAGCCAAGATTATAGTCTGGTTTATGTACTCATTAAAGTCTGGTTTATAGTATCGATTATGGTCTATATAATCCTATAAATTTTCGACTATAGTTTGGTTCATACTCTATTTAAATGTGGTATATAGCCCAACTATTGTCTCTGCTGTAGTCTCGGCTATAGTCTGCTCTATAGTCTCGACTATAATCTTCTATATAATCTCGATGTGGTCTATAGTCTGCTCTGTAGTCTCGACATTACCCTCGCCTAAAATCTGATCTATGGTTTCAACTAGTCTGCGGTATAAACAGAACTATACTCTGTGTAGTCTCTGCTATAGTCTCCTCTAAAGCCTGACCTATAATCTGGTATATACATACAACTATAGTCTGGTGTATAGTCTCCACTGTATTCTAGTGTAGACTCTAGGCTGCTCTATAATTCCGAATTTAGTCTGCTCTGCAGTGTAAAGAAAACCTTCGCCCAAAGTCTGATCTATAGTTACAACTAGTCTGGTGTATAGATCAAACTATAGTCTAGCGTTTAGACCCAACTGTAGTCTGATGTACAGTCTCTTCAATAGTCTGCTTTAAAGTCTCGAGTATAGTCTTCTAAATAATCTCTATCTAGACTATAGTCTACTCTGTAATCTCGCCCAAAGTCTGATCTATAGTTCAACTACAATCTTGTCTAGACTCTAGACAATATTAGGCTTTATAGATCAATACTATTATTTGTTTTGTGATGTCAGACGAACCTCGTATATATAAATTAATATATAAATGAATGAATTTGTCCAATATCAAATATTCTAAGTGACTACAGTTTTGGTAACGTTTTTGTTTGCTATATACATACAAATATTTTTTATAAACGATTTTGGTCCATTGTTGATGCACGTTTTCATAGAACGAGTTGAGTTTATTGAATTTATTTAATTAAGGGTTCCAACTCCTGCCATGACACAGCATATACATAAAAACGGGACACTACTTAAGTCACAAAACAAAATACTGGCCGGCAAAGGATTCAAAACCCTCCTTCCAATACTCTTAAGTTAAACTCCAGTACATACTATACTATTGTATTTTTCCACCTTTCTCCAATGTTCTACTTTTATGGAGGAATGAATATATGAGAGAGTATGTGTTAGTATTGTCCTGTTTGTATTTGTATGTCTATTGCTGCTGCTCAATGACTTCATTTTCTAAATAATTTTATAAATTTATAAATATTTTGTATTTTATTACAAAATTTTGTATTTGGCCATCATCATCATCACCATCATATATGAACGTGCTTATAAATGCTATCCTGTCTTTTGGTCATTTTTGCTTTTTACTGTTTTTATACTCAACTCCCTTTCCACCAATCTAGAGCGGGGAAGTAGTTGTAATATTTTTTGTTGTTTTTAAATGAGTAGTTGTGTCCATGAAGTTTCAATAGTTTTAGTTATATTATTTTTTTCTGTTGTGCTGGTTTGGTTTTTCTCTCTCCATGACTCTGTGATTTTGTTTGAATTTGAAATATTTTGAAGTATAGTTTTTGTAACATTTAGAGTGGGGAGACGAGGGTTTGTTTGGCATTCAAGTATTCGGAATTTTGAAATTTCTGTTTAACTTCCGTTTTACTTGTGATGCTTGTGTTACTACTACGAAGAGTATTCTTGTGGTTCTAAAACGGATGCTGGTGGGTACTCTATACTTTCCTGAGCTTTTTATGTTTTGTTTTTTGCATTGACCCCCATGAACACCAAAGTGTTTACCTCCTGTTTTGATTTTTTTTTTTGCTGTTTTAAAAAAAGGGTATGACGCCTGTTGGTATGCTTTCCATTTTTTAAGTATTTAGTTGTCATTTGCTTCATCATGTAAGCAAGCAAGTGTGGTATTGAAACATTGTGTTTGTTTTTGCTGTGTAGAGTCCCCGTCACTATGATCAATGTTTAGTTGGAGTGGAAGAAAGGGGAAATGTATAGAGTGGGTGTCAAGGTTTGATGGTCATTGGAGACAAGTGTTTGTCATAAGTTTCCGTTGGGTTTTTGAAAAATTGTATAGATTTTTTGTTACAATTTTTCTGTTGCCTTTTTATTACGGACTGAAGTTATGAAATCATTTCTGTTGGTTACTTTAAAATCAAAAGGTGTCTTCTTTTGGGAGTAAAGAGAAAACATACAATGTTTTAAGGAATTCATAAATGATTGTATATATATAACTCATGAGTTTGGTTACATTATTGACTACGACAGTGGGACACTTAAGCAATTTAAACACTTAAGCAGTTTTTGTAATAAATCTTATATTTTTTACATGTTTCTCTGGTGCTTTTTTATAATAGTTTATACTCCGTTGTAGGTACTCAAAATTCTTTTTTTCTATCTTCTGGACCCACTGTCCCCTCAGTTAAGTCACTCATATACAATTATGAATAATTAATAACCGAAGCAATGAAGTTGAATTCTCAACTGGACCACACAGTCAGCCAAAAAAATATATGTATATTTATGTATACACAATAATAATAATTGGCAACAAAAGAACCAAAAAAATATATATATTTACAAAATGGAAAGCAAACAACGAAATATAAAAAAGAACTAAAAACCCAAACAGGGCGTTTATTTATTTTCAAATTGGATACTGCAGTAAAAGTGGAAAATGGAGAATGAAACAATAAATGGATAAAAAAATATAAGAAAATTTATGTAAAAAGGAAAAGCCACACAAAAAATTATATGAAATTTTATATGAAATTTATATAAAACAAATTTTTGTGTAAAATGGACACAGACAAAATGTATAAGTTGTATGTATAGCGAACTGATAATGGTCGATTAATTAAGAACTACACGGAGAAAAAAGCAGGGCTATAGACTAGAATTCAGACTAAACTATAGTCCAGACTACTGGCTTGACTATAGACAAGATTGTATACAAGACTATAGACTAGACTATAAACAATACTATTAACTATACTATAGACTTAACTATATACTTGTTAATAGACTAGACTATATATCAGACTTAATGCTAGAATATGCTATACACTAGACTACAGACTATACTAAGACTAGACTATAAACTAGACTATAGAAGACTATTGACTAGACTATAGATAAGACTAAAGACTAGACTATAGACTAGACTACAGACTAGACTATAATCTAGACTATAGACTAGACTATAGACTAGTCTATAGACTCGACTACAAACTAGACTATAGACTAGACTATAGACTAGACTATAGACTAGACTATAGACTAGACTATAGACTAGACTATAGACTAGACTATAGACTAGACTATAGACTAGACTATAGACTAGACTATAGACTAGACTATAGACTAGACTATAGACTAGACTATAGACTAGACTATAGACTAGACTATAGACTAAACTAGACCATGGACTTTGCTATAGACAAGATATAGACTGTAGGTAATATATATTTGTATGTAGGCAATACTTTGAACTAATATATAGACTTGACTATAGCCTTTACTTCTGCCTATAGATTATGTTTTTATAACTTCTTTAAGATAATATGATTTTTATTCAGGGTACACTTAAATAATTAAAAAAAAAATATTTTTAGCATTTATTGCTTCTCTAGCAGCTAGCAACATTTTTTTAAGCTTATCTCTCGTTTTGCCAAATACAAGATCCCCTTTGGAACGTTAAAGACAAGAAAAAATAGTATTAAATAATATTTCTTAACATTTAATTTGCATTAAAAACTGCGTTTTCCCAAAAACCTGTATATGAGCGAGTTACAGCTATACATTCATATTTATAGCTCATAAGGGAATATCACGTGTGTTTCGGGTGTTTTTCTTTTTTTGTCAGAGAAGCAGCTCCTCCATAATGTACACCACTAACTTTAAAATTTACACACATGTTTTCAGTTTTTTTTTCTGTATCTACTTTTTAAAAGGCGTTATTATATAAGGCAGAGTATCATTAAAAGGATATGTTATGATTTAAATACAAGCTCATCATCAGCATCATTTAAATGAATACATACAACTAGATATACTTACATATGTGTGTATATTGTTGGGGTATACATTTAGGCGCAGTTAGAAACAAACCATTAATAAAGAAGAAAAAAAACAAAGAATTAAACAGAAACGAGCCACAGAGCTACTTAATTTAAAAAGGAAACAGTGGTTTGAAAGGTTGGTAAAAGAGTTGAAGGACAAGGGAAAAATTTAGAGTGATTTTATAACAAATATTTGGGAGATTCATAATATAGAATATTTTTAACGTCTGGCTTTTGTTTGACGCTCTAGATGTATGTAAGCTGCAGGAACGAAAGTTGCAAAACAGTTGCATACTTAGTAATGGCGAGCTAAGTAAATATACCAAAGCCTACTTTTAGGAGTAACATTTTTAATTTTCCAAAAACATTGATTTAAAGTAATACTAAACCACTGTATCTTTTCCTATTACATACTACTAAATTAACCCAACAAAGCAGCTTATCATAATGCACACCTTGCGTAGTTTGCTTTAACTTGCTATTTCATGCTCGATCTGCTCGACTGCTTGCTACAGTTTCCCTTAATTCTACAATGTTTTCTGTTTTTTTGCAGGAAATTTTTCGAAAACGCGCTTAATTTGTTGTTGTTGTAACATAAATTTTAAAAAATTATTATTATTATTATTGTAATCAGTTTTATGCATTTGTAAAAAGCCACAGAGATACATTTAGAACTCGCATACAAACTCATAAGTATGTGTTTGTCTAACAGGGTATGTGTGTGTGTTTTGAAGACCATAAAGCTTTTTCATTTCTTTTAATTTTTTTTTGGCGATAAGGTTGTTGTTGTTGCTGTTATTTTTCCATAAACATTTTCTTTTTAATTATTTATAATAATTTTTTTTTTAGTTTTCATTTTCCATTTTCATTCAAAAAGGGTGATGATAAGGTTTGGTTGGTTGGTTAGTGATGATGAGTAGGCCTACTGATGAGTTCAATGGAGTTGCTTTTTTTTTACTGATCCGGTTTCTTAAATGAAAAAAAAAGATTTTTGTGTTTATTTATTTTTTTGGCATAGCATATCTAAAAGGGGTTGTAGCTAGGTATGTAGGCAAGTGTAGTTAAAGTAAAATTTACATATGAGCGTATAATTTTTCCAACATGTGTATAATGTTTTGTTTATATAATGAATGTTTATATATGAAATATATGAAAGAAATTTTTATTAGTCACGTTAATTAAAAGCTATAAAATTTTTTTTCAGTAACATATAATTAAAAAATATTTCAACAAACACCTACAGTATACAAAAAAAAAAAAAAACGCATACAAAAGAGTTAAGATATGCCAGGACCAATATCTTTTTTGAAAAACAAAACAGATCATTTAGATGGGTTTTTTTATTTATATTTATTAAAAAGAAATGGTGGTGGGGTTATGAAACTGGAATGAGAAATTGTTTAAATAATGTAGATTTTATTAATCCCTATTCGTATGTGTACATAAGGTAGAATAATATATTTTTAACAAATCTGTAGAAATGTATAAGTTGTTATCAAGTGCTGTAAAAGGAAGTTTTGTTTTTAGAGAATACATCCGAGATATGATTATTGATACATGCTGGGTCCATAAGCAAATCGAGCATGTGCTTTAGTCTTATCATTTGATGATATAGACGGAACTATAGTCTGATAACAGTCTATTATAAAGTATAGTCTATAATGTACGCAATTGTTTAATATATAGTCTAGTCTATAGTCTAGCCGACAGGACTATAGACTAGAATTCTGACTATTCAAAAGTCTAGTTTATAGTCTATCCTATAGTCTTGTTTATAATCTTATCTGAGTTATAGTAGTTTATAATTTAGCCTACAGTATAGTCTATGGTGTACTCAATAGTCTAGTCTATAGTCTAGTCTATAGTGTAGTCTATATTGTAGTCTATAGTGTAGTCTATAGTGTAGTCTATAGTGTAATCTATAGTGTAGTCTATAGTGTAGTCTATAGTGTAGTCTATAGTGTAGTCTATAGTGTAGTCTATAG
>NC_060951.1:1433341-1478921 GCF_022045245.1 Lucilia cuprina | reverse complement strand
ATCTATCTATCTATCTATCTATCTATCTATCTATCTATCTATCTATCTATCTATCTATCTATCTATCTATCTATCTATCTATCTATCTATTTATCTATCTATCCATCTGCCCATATACCTATCTATCTGATAAAACCTTGCCTAAATCTAGGCTTCTTAAACTAATACAAATACCTTTGCCTAACTTAAGGCTGGGAAAGAATAAGTATTTAATTAGCATTTGTTCATTTTTTTTGTTTTATCATCTTTCTCAATAACAAGTTTATTTTTTATAATTTTAATTACATTTCCTTTGTAAAAACATAAAAATGCATTACATATGTAAGAATTGCTGCAACTACCGTTGCCCCTGTTGTCATACAACACGTTTTCATCACCTTTTTAGTATTTGTTTTTTCATACTCATTTATCTCTAGCTTTTAAAAACCGCTGGTATGCACATATGAAATGTGTTTAAGTAAAATCTCTGTTGCTCAAAAGAATATTATTCTTCAAAAATAAAAAAAACATTAAAATTTTAATTTAATATGATTAGCATTTGCTGGAAGTCTTGTCTACATAGTAGTATGAAGAAAATACATGGCATATTTTATGCTTTATGTGGTCAGCTTTAAAAAGGATGTTGCATGCTTGCTTTTCCTTTTCGGTAGCTTTTTATTCTAGTGCTAATGTTCTTTTTCTTTTTGTTGCTTTTGTTACGTGTTGGCTATTGTCCAAAAAGGTGTTCCTTAATAAGCCTTTTGATGCGTAAAGTGTTTTTGGTGTTTTGTTGCCTTCTCTTTTCTACTATTGCTACTATTGTCGTGTAAGGCAGTGACAGTGTTTGTTTAATATTAACAGCAACTAAGTATAAAAGCGTTTTTGTATTTAACCCTTGAGTAGGCGTTCAACATGTTTCAACTTAAACATTTAGGTATTTTGGAGATTCGTAAAGGGTTAATTTTTTTATTCTTCAATAAAAAAAGAGCACAAGACTGACATGTATACTTTAAATATGATTAACACACGTTGCTGGGCTAAGTATGAGATATTGTATTTGTTTACTTTAGTGTTTAATTTTAATGAATTTACTAAAAAATAAAACCCCTTAAAATAGGCTTTATTTTTCTAAACTTTTTTTTCGCTACTAAAGCATCTTTAAATATTTTTAAAGAGCTGGCGCTGTAGCTAATTGGCCTTAGTACTTGTACTAAACATTTTAACTGTCTTATTTCTGTCTGTTTTAATTGGCTGGCAATTGTAGATCTCAATGTTTATATAATGCAGCCTAACAATATGCAGCAGTTTTTGTATATATATTTACAAAATACACAAATGCTTTTTTTGTGTGCAAAAAAAGTGTCATATTTAAACATGTTATTTTTAGTTGTTGTTGACAAACCAGCGAAAATATAAATATTTTTTTCCACCAAAAGAATACGAAGATAGAGAGCCATGTGTGTTGGTTTTTTTTCTGAAAATATTTTTAACGAATGCTATTTTTTTTTTCAAAGCATAATCTTAGGAGCTTTTTTGTACAAAAATCTTTGTTTGGTTTTAAAATGTAGTGGTTTTTCTTGTTTTTATTTTTAAAAGAATTTATTTCAAAGGCATTCTCAGTTGTTTTACTTTTTTTGTCTTAATCGCGTATAGAAAAATCCTTTTTTGGTTAAAAAGAAAAATAAAAATTTAGCATATGCCAAGGGTTTGTTAAAATAAAGAAAAATAAATAGATATTATGCCAGAAATTATGCTTTGCTTAAATATTTTTTTTAAAGATTTCCTAAAAAAGAAACGGTGCAAATTGTTGCTTTGTCAGTCGTCTTAACAATAAGATTTTTATAAAATATTTTTGTAAGGGCTAAAGAAATTTGTAGCATATTTTAAGGGGTAAACTAAGAAAACAAGAATCCGTTTTAAATATTATTAAGTGCATATTTTGAGGAGATTTTAAGAAATATATTGTGTAATTTTAGGTGCTCAAATGATTTATAACTCAAACTTCTTTTCCTCTTATCTTCATTTTGCAACTTTAATCTTGTATTCATTTGCTTGACCCATTTTTGGTTTTTCTCAAAAATTTCTTACAAGCAAATTGATCTTCAGCCGATAGCTTTATTTAGATCTAAACTTTAAACTTCCTTAACAACTTAAACATTGCTCCAAACTTAAAGTCTTTTAAGAATACTTTAAATACAACATCTTTTTATGCAATTTATGACAAACAAATTTTTTCCTTCATCTCAACTTATGGTTACGCATGATAAGACTGAACAGCAATTGAAAAAAAAATTTACATACAATACCACTATTACGCACTTGTTGGCTGCTATTTGCCGGCACATATTATGTCATTATGTTAATATTTTTCTAGAGGTAGTTTGTTTGTTAATATGACCAAAAAATGATTATCATGGTTAAAACCATAAAAAACGGAATTATGTACAAACTTTGCAGTTACAATAAGGAAGAATAATAAGTTTTGTTGAAAAACATAATAATTTTTGAATAAATTTGTCTGCTATCAGTACAATAAACAAGATGATATTTTTTGAACATATAGATAAATTTACAAAAAGTACAATATATTGATTTGAATGTGGTATTTACTTTGGAAGGACCAAACAGTCGCAATAGAGTTTATATCAAAGAATAGAATATACTATAGACTGCACTGTTTACCATATTATAGATCAAACTATAGGTTATTTAGTTAGTTTGATCAGAGGATTTACATATGTATATACATCAAATCCGAAGAAATATACCTAGGCCTCTATCGGGCCTGTTGTGCGCTTCTTAACCAGTGCCTCAGGTGGGAATCGAACCCACCACCCCGGTCTACCAGACTAGAACTCGAACCACTAACCTATCGGAGGTCACTATAGCTTATAAAGATGAGTAGACATGAATTCAAACTATATTTTAGTAAATACGAAAGTCTTGACTACTGAACGGAAGAAGGACTAGACTTTAGTCATGACTATAATGTAGACTTAGTAGATTAGTATATAGTCGAGAATATAGACTATAGTGCAGATTATAAACTAGGTTATACTCCTGTCTATAGTACGGACTGTTGTTTAGAGTATCGCCCATAGTGTAGTCAAGGCAATGGGCCAGACTATAGTCCAAAATGTTGGATAAACTTGCAGACTGTAGACCAGACTATAGTAAAGAAATTTGGTCGTGACTATAGTCCAAAATATGGAATAAACATTTGCAAACTATGGACTGGATAATAGTTCAGGCAACATGATTGATTAAAGTCCGTACTATAAACAAAACTGTGTAGCTTAGACTATAGAAAAACTGTAGACCAGACTATAGCCTAGACGACAGAATAGACCCTAGACTGAATTATAGTGTAGACTAAGGACTTGACTATAGTTTACACTATGGACTATTGTTGAGACTCTAGGCTTAATTAGAAAACAAATTAAGGACTATAGTCGAGTCTAAAGTACTGTTTAGATTATAAGCCTGATAGATCTTTGTCTATACACTACCTTAGTATAAACGATTTTAAAAACTTCTCAGATATTTTATAACAAATTACAAACCACTATCATAAAGACAAGTCGAACGTCATACTGTAAATCATTTTTCATTTCAAACCCCTTCCAACTCTTGCAAAAAAGAATTTCATCCAAGGAGCACAACATTAATCTTTTATTGATATTTGCAATGTCAATGTCAACATTTTCTTGTGTAAAACACAAATAGGCAAATTACCAACACATTCGGTGTGAAAGGTTAAATTTAACCAAACAATTTCCTTGCATCAGAAAACCTAGAAAAGGAGCAATCTACGATAAGGAGCAAATACGAAATTGACAGCAGCTAGCAAACAGTTAAAAGATATGGCAACAGCATTGATGGTAATACCACAAAATTGTTTGTCAAGCAACAAGCATCATTTGGTAGTAAAATGTTAAAAACCACAATTCAAAGATACACAACAACAGTTACCCTATACAAAAACTACACATATGTAAGCACACACACATATGCACACACGCACTCTCACACTCTCCAATTTCTTATGTAAAGTAACAACTTTTTGTAACATTTTCAAACACATGTCAAATTTGAACTGTCGATAACAAGATATCAAATTGCTGAAAAAGTTTGTTTTAACATTAAGGCACTTAACATCACACTAACACACACGCACTCTTAAGAAATTTCCTATATAACATTTATGTGTTTGCAAGGATACATGTATCCTTTGAAACTATGTAAGTGCTGGGAAAGCAACTAATATTTAATGCATTCAAAATATCAATATGCAGTGTAAAGTATTGTGGGAATATAGACTTCTTTTTGGGGGGAAATTTTTAAGTTTAATGTAAATTAAAAAAAAACCGGATGTAAAAGTAAAATATTTGTTTTAGTTTCTTCCTTTCATTTCTATTTGAAACACTTAAGGTGTTGTTTTGTTTGTTTAAATATTGGTTAACCTTAAATTGAGTTTATTAAAGGAATTGTATTGCTACAGCTCCATATATATACTTTTGATTTTAAAGCTATAAAATTTTCTTTTAAGAATTATATGTTTTAAATTAGAAATGTTCATTTACCACTAACACTAACACACATTGTCTCTAATATATCTATATAAAATGTAATACTTCCAACATTCATGCTTATAAATGTTCAATATGACTTAATGATGATGTTATTTATGTATATGATGGTTTGGGGGGTGGTAGGTTTTCCATTTCTTTACTTTATTTATTACTATAATATTTTTCTTAGAATTTCTTATTTTCTGCAAAGTATACAAACTTATAGTTTTTATAACTTATTTCTCAACATAGACCTTTAGTTATTGTCAATTTTGATTGTATCATAAAAATGTCGTAAACTAACCTTCAAACCTCTTACTCTACTCTAATATCTACTATCTATGTTCAAACATATTAGATGAATTTCTTGTTGTTGTTGCTGTTTTTTATATATATTGCAATTTTAGTGGATTAAATATGACTATATGGCCTATAGAAAAATCGTAAAATTTTCCACAGGTTACAGGCAAGTGCTTATGTCTACCACACAGTATGTATTAACTGTCTAAAGTAGTCGAAAGAAACTGAGAAAACAAAATTATTAGATTTTTATAGTTTTTGTCATTTGGTAAATGTAGGTATTTTGTCACTTGCCGCCAGAGATTGTGAACAGTTTTTTTTTGTGAAATAAATTGTAATGGAAAAGTTTTGGCCGCAATCACTTAAATGTACCTATATATATAACAAAGCTAAAAAGTAGGCAATATTTATCAACATAATGTATGCCAAAAAGTATGCAATATTTTTTCTAATATTTGATTTTATTACTGAAAAAAAGCAGAGGTTAATTTTGTGGGGTAATATGAAATAGATTGGTTTCTGGGACTCAAATCATTAGCCTACAGTCTGCGGAATATTCTTGGTCATCTGATCTTTGGTCTATGTTATAGTTTAGATTAAAGTCTAATCTATAGTCTGAGCTATGCCCGGTAGTTATAGGTAGTACAATGTGGACAATAGTGTGGACTGAAAACTTGAGTATATTTTGGTTTATAGTCTAGTATATAGACTGAGTTATAGTCTGTTCTTTTGTGACGTCAAGAGATCATTATATACCTGTAGTAGAGGATATATTTTGATCTTTTTTCTAGCATACAGACATTCATTAATGTGATCTAAAGTTTGGACTTTTGTGTGGACTATAGCCTGGTCTATAATCTGGTATATATTCAGGTTTATAGTCAGGACTACAATCTATACACTGGGCTATAACATAGACGACAGTATAGTCTGATCTTTATTTTAGCATATAAAGAATGATCTCTTTAATCTGGTCTAAAGTTTAGAGTTTTGTCTATATTCTATTTTATAGTCTGGACTATAATCTGATTTATAGACTGGTCTTTAGTCTGGTTTGTATGGTCTACAGTCTGAACTAAAGTCAGGTCTAAAATCTGTTATAGACTATCGAAAGTCTATTGTGTGATAAAAAACGTGATCCTGGTTATGACTTTTCCGAAAAATATATATTACAGTCTGGTCTTTTGATTAGACTACAGTCTGGTTTGTATGGTCTACAGTCTGAACTAAAGTCTGGTCTGTAGTCTGAACTACGGGGGGTTTTATAGGCTGAACTGTTATAGACTATCGAAAGTCTATTTTTCTTGTTTATAATCTGATTCATAGTCTGAACGTCAGGCAGTCTTATCTGTAGTCTGCACTACAATGGAATTTTTAGGCTTGATTGAAGTCGTACTGAAAGGCAGAACTTTTGTCTATAAACTACACTAAAGAAAGTCTATTACAATATTAAAACCGTGGTTCTTGTTAAGACTTTATTCTGTTTCAAGATATTTCAATTACATTCATCTCTTGAAATACCTTTTTATCCTACATCTACAAATCCTGTTTGCAAAAAAAAAGAACTTTATTTTCATACCCACCTCTCTCGCATATTGTTTTCTGTCATTAAATTTAAAATATACAATTGAACAATATTTGAAAAATTACACCACAAAAAAATATTGAATTAATAATAAACATGATACCGAATACAATAAATATACAAACATTGAATAC
This sequence comes from Lucilia cuprina, assembly GCF_022045245.1. NCBI lineage: Eukaryota > Metazoa > Arthropoda > Insecta > Diptera > Calliphoridae > Lucilia > Lucilia cuprina. Next base: position 1,472,352 of record NC_060951.1, on the reverse strand, counting down.
ACAACAAAAAAATACATATTTAACCTCCTACCAGAACTCTAAACAAACAGCTCCTTTGTAAAATGTCAAAAAAGACGCGTGTTAAACATAAGAGTCAAACATCATGACTAAGGGAGTTCTATATATACATATAGACATATTTTTTTTTTCAAATTGTAATTTTTGCAATACAACGATATTAACATGTACGTTAACGGTGGATACAAAATATTTGGCAACATGTTTGCCATTATCAAAGCCAAAGGCAAAAAATCAAAAAAATAAAAAAAAACAATATGAGCAACGTATGTCTCACGAATGAGCAGTTGTTTGCTGTAAACTAAACGAAGAAGGGGGCTGCTGAAAAACGTGAATGAAAATCTAACTGAGTGAATAGTCATACTTACTTTCTGAATTACTACGCGCGGTTAAACGCAAAACAAAAGTAATTTCTCAAATGAAAACTCCAACAGCAAAGGCATTAGCGACAAGAAGAAAAATCGCTTAAATCCCTTTTGACAGCCGTAGTTAGCAGCACATCAAACCGCCTTATACCGCCACAGCAAATCATTCAATGGCAGTTGTTTGATTTATTAAATAGAGAAGAAGAAGGACGTCAAACGAAAATCAAGGGGCATAGAAATTGATCTGTTTTCTGTGGTTAATGGCTTATTTAAATGGCTTCGATGTTGGCAAATGAAAAATTGCAAAATTGTTAACACTCGCGTTTTTTCTCCATTTAAAATTAAATGTAATAGATATTGATATTTCTTTTAGGCTTTAAATCATAATCACTGAATGATATTTGAAAAAAAAAAAAAAAACAAAATTGAAATTGAAAAATTCTCTTTTAGTCCTCCTCCTTCCTAAACAACAAAATAAAAAAGGAATTGTAATTGCAAAAGTAAATCATAAACAATGTAAACTCATCTTTATGGTTACCCTTGGTGTGGTACAGACGAAGACTGTAACAAAAAAATTTGCATATTTTTAGGGTGAGTGTATATATTTTTTTTTTAATTTTCGCGTAATAGCTAACGGATTTTCCATTTAAATTATTTGAAAATTAATCTAATAAGCAACATTGTTTCCTTGTTGTCTCAAGCAAGGTTATTTAGATATAATTCATGTTAAAAAGCGCGCGCTCCAGGAATAAGAGGGGGCCGTACATTTCTGTTAAATTATGAGTTTGTTAAGAGGTTTTTTTTTTTTTTTTTGCTAAAGTTTAAAATTTGAACTTTCTTGTTTTGCGTTTGTGATAAGTCAATTTTACAACTCATTGATGCAGAAGATCAAAACTTCCGTATTTTATTTTTTATTATTTGTTAATATTAAGTATTTGTTGTTGTTCGTTTGTGTGTCTGATATGGAGACAAAGTCTTCGTTGTCATTTTGTTAAACTTTAAGATGTCAAAGCTTCTTGAGGTTGAATATTAGCTAATGAAATCTATAAGAAATATAATCTGTTAATGATAAGTGAAAGCATACTTTTAGGAGGTGGTTTGAAGTTGTAGTTGTAAGGAATAAGGATTTCAATCTCTGTGTACATAGCTCAGACTATCGACTAGACTATTGTTAAGAATATAGAATTTACTAGTTAAGTCTAAAGTCTAGTCTTTAGTCGAGTCTGTAGTCTAGTCTATAGCCTACACTATAGACTAGACTATAGTCTAGTCTATAGTCTAGTCTATAGTCTAGTCTATAGTCTAGTCTATAGTCTAGTCTATAGTCTAGTCTATAGTCTAGTCTATAGTCTAGTCTATAGTCTAGTCTATAGTCTAGTCTATAGTCTAGTCTATAGTCTAGTCTATAGTCTAGTCTATAGTCTAGTCTATAGTCTAATCTATAGTCTAGTCTATAGTCTAGTCTATAGTCTAGTCTTTAGTCTAGTCTATAATCTATTTTATAATTTGGTATATAGTCCAGTCTAAAGGCTAGTCTAGATTCTAGTCTAAAGGCTAGTCTATGGTCTAGTCTATAGGCTAGTCTATAGTGTAGTCTATAGTCTACTTTATAGTCTAGTCTATAGTCTAGTCTATACTCTATTCTATGTCTAATCTGTAGTCTAGTTTATAGTTTAGTCTATAGTCCTGTCTATAATCTATTCTATAATCTGGTCCATAGTCTAGTCTGTAGTATACTCTATAACGTAGTCTATGTTCCATAGTCTATAGTATAGCCATTAGTTATATGTAAGTCAAGTCAATAGTCTAGTTTTTTGTCATAGTCTAATGGTTCAAAAGTCGTTGCATACTTTTAGGCGTTTTAAGAGTTCATTCTTTTTTCTTACACTTAAGCAAAATCTTATTTAAACAATTAATTTCTATTGCATACTTTTAGTTAAGCAATTACATTTATTTCCCTCTTACTATACATAATTAGATTTTTGTGTTGTTCTTGTTGTTGTTGTTGTTGGTTTTCTGTTTTTTTCATCTTCTTCATAATCAAATTCATTTAAAAAGCTATTGTTTTAAGCATAAACACATATACTTTAAAGCAAATCATATGCTCTTTTACAACTACAAAAGGCAGCTTAATGAATGACGTAGGACAATGGGTTTAAAGTGCGTATAAGGTGGGTAGTTTAGTATGTGGTTTTTGTATGTATGTGTGTATGTTGCAACCTAAAAAAAATGAAATGAAATCAAGAACTCATTAAGCCAAAACGGATGCTTGTAATCACACTTTTTCTTAAAACAAGTCAAAACAAAATATGAAAAAATATTAAAAAAGAATAAATAAACCCGCAGCTGAGAGAAGTCATGTTCATTGCATTTCAGAAAAAAAATTTACTTTTGCTGCTACAGTTTAACACAAGGAAACTAAAAACAAATAGAAATTTGTCGTTTTTATAAGTTGGTGGCAGGCAGCAAGCAAAACAGAACATGTTGGATAAATTGTTGTGAAAAAAGCACAGTATAACTCTACTTGTCGCCTACAATTATTCATTAACTTGCAAAAAATTATATTTTAACAAAAAACGGAAATATATGTTCGCCTGAAATTAAAACAAAAATACAAAACAAAGATATAACAGCGTCACTACGAGTAGATTTCACAAAAATAGCAAACGAAAAAATATTCTGAAGAACAAAGTATAGAAATTAAAAAAATATATATTGTACTATTAACTTGACTGTCTCTGCCATATATTTAGCAGTCCAACCCGGCCTGCCCAGCACTTAGGTGGCTCCTACAAGTCAAGCATTTAGTTGTTTTATTAAATGGAAGCAGTGTTTACCACTAATAAAACAAAAAGTCAAAAGTCCTTAAGCATTTATGAGCAGTAATGCAGCCCGATTTTCTTTTTATTCTATAGAGCAGCAGCAATTTGTTGTTGTTGCTGATGCCGCTGTTGCTGTGAAATAAATGAATGAATGAGTGAATAAATGAAGAAGGAAGGCAAGCAGGTAGTGAGCAATTAATGAGTATGAGAATACTGTTAGGCAGCATATTCAAAGGGTTACGACCCGTATACGGGTGGCTCATGTGAAGAATAATGTAAAAAGAAAAAATAGTGCGACATAGTGGATTTTAGTTGAAGGCTTAAAATTTCCTTTTTTCTACTTTTTGCCAAACCATAAAAATTAAGACTATAAAATGCGGGCAAGTGGCAAGCAAGCATTTCCGTTGTTCACATTCTCCCCATTGCACCCGCTAACAAATTACTTCGTTATATAATTTCATATAGACTACTTTTAGCTGGATTTTTTTATATTTTAAATCACTCTTTTACTATCAGCCTCATAATTTAACCTAAAGCGGCTACTACTGCAACCACCACCACCCACTTCCTTTCGTATGCCTGCAAAGCAACAACAATAAGTGAAAAAAAAAATCCAACGACCAAGAAAGAAATCTACAAATTGTTAAAGGCCTGGCAGTTGTCATGTGGTCACAAACATTTTGTTAAAGCGCAAATCTCCTAGCTCAATGTTGTATCTCACAGATTTCCTTTTTGTTTTTAACTATAAACGCAGTATCATACAACAAATCACACACTCATACTTTTTGTAATTATTCATTACAAAAAAAAAATAATGTAAAAGAAAAAAATGTTGTATTTATATATAAAATTCATAATTACATTTACTCCGGTAATTAAAAATTATTGTAATACTCATACACATTCATAAAGGGAGTGAGACGGTAAAAGTAGTGTTTTGGCCAACAATATAAAGAAACTGAGGTTTTTAAATATTATTGTAGTTTTTATTTTAGATGATTTTCTTAACTAAGATATGCGTAATGTGTTCTCAAAAAGGATGTAGAAAGAAAAGCCTAAAACTAGGCAATATTTTTATCATTTAAAAATTCCTAATTTTAGGCAATACATTTAAGTCTGATTGAGAAAGTAATCTTTCTCAGTTAGAAGTATAGTTTGGACTATAGTTTTCTTTAACGTCTGAACTGTAGTTTTGTCTATTGTGTGGACTATAGACCAGTCCATAATCCAAAATATAGGCTATGGGATATACTCTTCTGGAATGTTGTCTATTTCATTAATAGGGACCATTAAAAAATCCAAAAATTAGGCAATATTTATATTATTGAAAGACGCCTGAATTTAGACAATACTCTTTTGAGACTGATTGACAACTATTCGTATTTAGTTAGGAATATAGTTTGAACTATGACCTGATAGTAGACTATTCTATAACCTAGACTATGGGCTTTACTATTCTGAAATGTATTCTACTGCATAATAGCGGCTATAGGCTGCAAAGAATAACCTAAAATTAGGCAATATTTACATCGTTGGAAGACGCCTAAATTCAGACAATCTTGAGACTAATTGAAAAACTAATCTTTCTCAGTTGGGAATAAAGTTTGTACAATGATATAGACTATAGTCTTAAATATAGTTAGGTTTAGACTAAAGTCAAGTCTATACTATGAACTAGACTATAATCTAGTTAATAGTCTTCTATCATTACCATAGTCTATAGGCTAAAATATAATAGACAAGTCTATAGACTGAAATATCGTGTATGAACTGAACTATTTCAGAATATAGTCTACTTTGTAATAGGGACTATATTCTGTGCGATTTTTTTGTCTGTAATCTAGTATATAGTCTTAATTATAGTCTCTTACAGTTAAAATGGTCTAGTCTATAGGCTAGAGCATAACCTTATCTATACTCTATACAATACACTAATCTATTGGCTGGACTCTTTTCTGAACTAAAGCCTAGACACTAGTTTGAACTGCTACTTAATAATGTGGACTGTTGTCTAGCCTATATTCTGGTTTATTGTCTAGTTCAAACTCTTTTTTATGGTACAGTCTGTAGTCCATAGCATAGTCGGAAGTCTAATGACTAATATCAAAATCATAGTCCATACTATCATGTTTCCTTGATATTTATATCATCTATCTCTCCTAAATCACTTTTCCTCATTGTTACCCTCGTTTTCTCTTATTTATTGTCCCCCTTTGGCTAATAAATCTGTTCAATATATATTTTTTTACTATTTAAATAATTTCTTATGATTTATCATTGCTTTTAACTCGTGAACATGCCACAAAGATTTAATATAAAAAATTGAAAAGACTTAAGAAAAAACGAATTTGCATAAAACCGCGTATTTGCCATGGTAACCTTAAGTCATCAAATATCGTTCGTTTTTTGTGCTTAAGCAAGAGGGTGGTGTGTTCGAGACAAAATGCGAAAAAAAATGCTTTAAAATGTCAATTGAATCTGTTGCTAAATATTGCGAATACTTGTACTTTAAATGATTAATGACATTTTTTGGGCAGAGACGCCAAAGAAGCAATTTTTCATGTAATAAGAATTTGATTAGTTTTTGATTTTTTTAGAAAATGGAAAACAATGATTTTGAAATTAATATTTAGTGTCAATAGATTAAGATGTTAAATACAGAATAGATATATACACAATTAACTCTTAAAAGTAGGCTATGTTTTTCATTTAATTATTTTCCTAAAAGTAGGCAATATTATTGATTTCTATGGTATTAAAAGTATACTATTTTAGATTTTAAATAACTTTTAATACATACGTGCACTGTTTTATTCAATTATCCTTAAAGTCTTCCACATTATTCAACGTTATCGATGAAAAACTATACTTCCTTTAATACTTAATTCAAACTAAATAAAAATTCTTTTATTTGTCCTGTCATTTCTCTTACAATTGACGCTTGTCAGTTAATACAGCAATATCATCTATCTCATCTTGTAGCCCTTAAAGTATACAGCAAATGAAAAATAAAAAAAAAATAAAATGTTAAGCATCTTGTAATGTCCTTTAATCAATTAATTTGTTTTTCCAACTCCTTGCATAATCACACAAAGACAAACAGCTACACTTTATAACAACAACTGGCCATAGAATATATATCATCATACTGTAGAAGTAAAAATATCCTGAAAACGAAACTCTAAACTTAAGCTTATACAATGATGGTTATTGTGTCTGACAGTCAGTTACCAAAAACGAGCAAGAAAAACAACTGAAATGTACCCATCTCTTTAATCCCTTGTACAGACACACCCATTGGAAAGCAGAAATGGAACACAGTCAAACAGCAAGCAGGAAACCTTTGCATTTTCTAAATAGAAAGTACATGATGAAGTAAATGATACAAAGACATACTTGAGCTTCATTGCTTCTTCTATTTTTTGCCTTTTCTGCAGATGGACTAAAATTAAGAATTCTTATAGAGTTTCTTGTGTTGTTTGAGTACAATGAAAAAATTCCAACAACTTGAATTAACAATCAATTGTCATTTGAACTTCGAGTTGCTCTTTTTTTCTCTTCTTATTTCTTTTAGAGTTTGTGTGCTTTAATGTTAGAAATCGGATACAATAAGATGTCCTTTACAATGGTCTGTCTATTTTTGTCAAGTGTTTTTACAAATGATTTGTAGACTTTTGACAGTTTTTTCCTTTTATTGCATTTTATATTAGTTTCTGTTATTGTAGTTAGAAAAAAAGGTGTTAAAATTTATATTATGTATCTTAAGTTATGCTAAGAAATTTTATTAAATTTTTTTATGTTGCATACTTCAAGGTTTGCCAAGAAGGAAGAAATGAAATTAGTCTATACAAAGTTTTTTTCTATCACGACTATAGACAAATATATAGATCAGACTAGACTATATAGACTAGACTTTATACTAGACTATAGACTAAACAATTGAATGCAAACAATAGTCTTTAAAGTAGTCTAGTCTATAATCTAGTATATATTATAGTTTAAAGTCTAGTAATCATTCTATAGTCTAGTCTATAGTCGATTCTATAGTATAGTCTTTAGTCGAGTCTACAGTCTAGTCTATAGAAAAGTCTATAGTAGTCTTTAGTCTTTAATCTAGTCTTTACTAGTACAGACTAGACTAAAGAATGGACTATTGACCAGACTATAAACAAAACAATAGACTAGACTATAGACAAGATTACAGACTAGACCCTAGTTTAGACTATAACCTTGACTATAGACTAGACTATATACTAGACTATATGGTAGACTATACATTAAATTATAGACTATACTATAGACAAGACTGTAGACTAGACTATAGACGAGACTATAGACTATGTTTTTACCCAGACTTAAGAGCAGATTTAGAAATAGTCTCAACTATAGCTTAATCTATATGTTTCTTACTTCTGTTGGTCCTATCTTTTTTGCCAACTTTTAAAACGAAAGCAACATATGCGTTATCTTTCCATAGGGTGGCTTTTACATTTTTGACATATTTTTGTGAAAACAATTTTATTGGCAGAAAATCTTTTAACTCAATTTCCTTAAGCGTTATTTTCAACACTTTATGCTTTATTGCCTTCAACAAACAAATCTCTTTAAAATAAACTTCCTTCCTGATTTTTCCTTAAAAATACAAAAAAAAAAAATCAAACAAACAAAACCAGCCATAAAAAATTTCCGCAAAAAATAACACATGTTTTTTTGGGCTTTAAAAAAATCTAAAAAAAAAAAACTAGCAAATATATCGTATTACACCCTTAAAATACACAATTTACTTCATATGTTTTTCTTTTGCGCCTTAAAATATACCCCACCACCGTAACAGCCTCAAGTTATGCTACTTGCTATACCGTATAACATTACAAGGTCCGCCTAAAAATATATGTAACAAATAAATTGACAAGTGTCATTTCAAACGAAAACAAATAATACACCACATTTAACAATATTTATTTATTTAACTAAGTTTGTTTATTTATGTGTATGTATTTACGTTTTGTTGGTCTTTGTTGGAAACTTGTTAATTACCTTGTTGCTGTAAGACTTTAAGACTAATTATTCACCTTTGAATATTGGCCATTTATCTATTACAGTATGTCTGTCTGCAACGACTATTCAACACAAATTTTTCATGGTTACCCTCTTGTATTTAAAGAAAATTACTCAAAGGAATTTTCTTTTACTAGAATTTTTTTTCTTGCTTTAAATTTGCTAAAGTAAGTTCGTCTTGCTGTAGTTTCCTTATTAATGTATTGAAATGTTTTTGGTGTTTGGGCTGCTGGTTTTATAGAACCCCGAAGATTAATTAACTGTGTGTGTATTTTTGCTCCATCTTTCGGTAAGACACCCTCTTTGGTTGTTAATTTTTTCTCTGTTTTTTTTTTTTGGTCCAAAATTAATTGTTAGTTATTCAAAGACATTTTTTCTTATTTCTTGTTTAAACATGTTGGAATACAAATAGATTTTTCTAAATGTTTTTCTTTTCTATTTTGACATTTGTAGTCAAAGTCAATAAGTAAATAAATGTAGATAATTACACACACACAGAAGTAACATAAGTAAACAAAACTGTCAATGAAAAATTTGTGTTATATACTTTTGGTATAGAATGAACATAAATTAATTGTAGCATACTTTAAGGAAGATTTGAAAAATTATACTATAAAGACGATTTAGAATTAAAGAAATTACCTTAAAACTATTCGGTATCTTTTCCAAAAAAAAGGATGACAATTAAAGATTGTAGCAGTTAGAGCAATAATTAAAGTCTATTTTCTATTAAGTTGTTATTTAAACGTAAAATATTTTAAAAAACCTAACAAGCTTTTCTTTTCTTTTTTCAGTTTAAAAACTTCGACTAAAGTTATTGGTAAGTGATTGATTATTTTTTGTATTTATTAGCATTCATAACAGATTTTTAACATTTAAAGGGTTGGCTATAGTCTCGCCTGCATTTTTACATTTAGTCTTAAAATTCGTCAAAATTGGCGATTTTATACAGATTAGGCACTTGTTATTACATTGATCTGTAGAGTGGAATATGGACTATCTAATCCAGTTTCTAATCTTAACTACAGATAGACTAGACGTCATGCTATACATTAGTGGCGACTACTTAATAACTATCGAATACAGCCTGTATTAGGGTCGTAGTCTATATAAATCTTTAATAAACAACAGTCTCATTTATAGACAAGATCATAATCAGAACTAAAGACTAGATTTTAGTCTCGACTCACGTATAGTCTGTCCTTTAGACTAGACTAGTCAGTCCTATAGACTAGACTAGTCAGACCTATAGACTAGACTAGTCAGTCCTATAGACTAGACTATAGTCTGTCGTATAGACTAGTCGATCCTATAAGCTGCACTATTCTTTGTCCTATAGAGTAGCCAATAATCTATCTCATAGTCTGACTTCTAGACTATAATCTTTCTAAAGACTAGACTTTAGAAAAAATACCTTTTGTCTTTCCTATAGACTACACTTTAGTCTAACATATAGACTAGACTAAATTCTGTCCTATAGACTAGACACTTGTATATCGTATAGACTGCAGACTGTCCCACTAGTCTCTAGTTTGTCATATAATCTATACTAAACACTATCCTATAGTCTACACTATACTATAATCTTTCCTAAAGACTAGTCTATACAATCAAATACCTTTTATAAGGCTATAGTCTGTCCTATAGACTAGACTATAGTTTGTCCTATAGACTACAATATACTCTGTCCTATAAACTAGACTTTACACTAAAAACGAAGACTTTTTGTAATTTTTTTTATCAAAATTACTTTTATTAAAAAAAATTATAAAATTTTTATAATTTTCCTTCAGTGTATTGTGCTTGCACGCCTTTCAAATTTCAGTTGCATCCGTAGCATCGGCTGTTGTTGGTGCAGCAGTAGTACTAGAACCATGTCTACAGCCTCCACCTCGACGGCCGCCTCCACGATAAGCAGCATTATCCACTACTTTAAAGCCCGAATTAGAGGCGGGCTTCATTAGCAAAGGTTGGGAAAACTGGACAAAAGATTAATATAAATAAAGAATATTTTAATTTAGAAAACAAATACTAACCACTAAACTACAACAAATTAGACACAAAATTATCAAAAACTTCATGACTTTTTTGCTTTCAATGTTCACACTAAACTAACAAACTATTCATTAAAATGATTTAATAAATGTGAAAATTTCAATAGATTTTTTCATAGAAATAATAGCCATAATAATTATAATTATAATCATTTAATTAAATGAGATCAAAAGTCACTAAACCATAAAATTCTAATGAATTGAAAACGGCAATTAAATCATTAAATTATATCGTACGTAACTCTATAGTATTTCCACTACCATTAGTTCTGGTTTCTGAATTGAGGCTAGAAACAGTCATAACTCATAAACAAATCAATTTACCAAAACAATTTGTTATCGATAGAGCTTAAGCTGTGTACTAGTAAGTAGCCTGATTGCACTTTATAACCCTTTTTGCTGCAATCACACCCTTTCAATAACATGAACATGCACGACAATCTGTAATAATCCCAGCACACAATTCAATAAATCACCTACACTTCCATTCGAATAAGCATTCAATCCCTTATGATTTTTTAACCCCTAAAAATGTGCAACATTTATTTTAGCAACAAATCAAGCATTCCAAATTCGACTGGTAACAACAACAATAATGAAAAAACATAAATTCATATACAAAAATCATTTGAAATTGCAACACAAAATGCAACAGACAGACTCTGTGTGTGTGTCTATATTTGTCCACAAGTATGTAAAACAATGCAATAACAAGTTAAACATAAATCTTTTATCCTTGCAACAAAACAATAATGCACAAACTCCTGCACATATGTGCATTATCCTTGTAACTAAATATTTGCTAGTGTATGAGTAAATAAGTATCAATGCTTAAGATTTACTATAGAAAACAGCCTTGAATGTGTTTATAAAGCTTTAGTAAATATGCTAGAGATATTAAGGTTGATAGGAAAGAGAGACAGAGAGAAGAGTTTATGCACTGTTGTTGTATGTACTTAATATTTACTCTCATACTCTTTGCTGCAGCTAACTAACATTCGTACATATGAAGCGTTATGCTTAAGCTGGTAATCTGTGATTTTCAAAATTGTTTCACAAAGTGTCATAAATCAATAAAGTACCAATAAGTCGTGGTGTCAAAAATCTATGGGGGTTAAAGAATGGTGTTTAAATATAGTTGACGGGAGCGAAGGTATAATGGAGCCTTTAAAAAAGCCAAAGCTGTTAATAAGTAGAGGAAAGGTACTATTAATAAGAATTATTATCGCGATATTTTCTATAGTTAAGCGCATGATCTACTCTACAGTTGAGATCATGATCTATTCTACAGTTGAGAACATGATCTACTCTACAGCTTAGAGAATGATCTATTCTACAGTTGAGAACGTAATCTCCTCTACAACTCAGGGTATGATCTACTTAACAATTGAGAGCACGATCCGCACTAAAGCTGAGAACATGATCTCATCTACAGATGAATGTATGATCTACTCTACAGTTGAGAGCATGATCTACTCAGCAGTTGAGAACATGATCTACTCTATAGTTGAGAGCTAGATCTATTCTTCAGTTAAAAGTGCGATCTACTTCGCAGTTGAGAACATGATTTATACAACATAGAGTATGATCTAATTTACTGCTGAAAGCACGATCCACTCTAACATTGAGAACATGATCTCCTTTACATATGAGAGTATGATCTACTCTATAGTTGAAAATGATCTACTCAGCAGTTCAAGATCTACATTGACAGCTTGATCTATTTTTAGTTTAGAGTATAAACTACTTCGCAGGTGAGAACATGATCTCTACAACTGAGAGTATGATCTAATTTACTGTTGAGAGCACGATCCACTCTAACGTTGGAACATGATCTCCTCTACAGATGAGAGTATGAGAGCATGATCTACTCTACAATTAAGAGCTTAAACAATTATTCAGTAGAGAGATATTTCACAGTTTAAATCATGGTCTACTCAGCAGTTGAGAACATGATCTACTCTATTGTTGAGAGCTTAAACTATTATTCAGTTGAGAGCATTATCTACACCATTTGCATTTGAAAAATCATATTCTTTATAATGAATTACTCTACAGTCATAGGAAAACAACCGTTTTATTTTTTTGGAGGCCTTAACTCTTATTTCTTAAAACACCCGCTATATTTCCACAACTACCAACATTAACTTACATGCACGAATGCAAATGCAAGACGACATCTACAAACTTGAAAATGCAAATTTTGCAAAAGGATGCCAACAATCTAACAATACACTTGTAGCAGCATAAGGACAGCCAGCAATTCAAAAACAAACATCAACAACATATTTCAAGCAATTTTCAATTGAATTCTAAATCAATCAGATTGAGACGATGACATTTCGAAAACAAGAACTTACTACTGCTGGCAAAACTCAAGTTAAAGAGAGAATAGGAAGTGTGGGAGGAGAAAAGCTAGGGAAGGGAAACTTCGAATGGCAAAAGGTTATAAGATATAAGATCATAAATCTTTAGAATGATTATGAATCCTTTAAACCATAGACAAAACAAACAACAACAATACAAATGTTGCATATAGCAGTTGTATAATGTTAGATTGCTGTAACGGAAATATGGGCTAATATGAATTGATTTTGATATATTAATGGCTAAAAAGACCAAAGACTACAAATTACAATATTTCAAATTTGAATTTTCTTTGGCATAAATAAATTTAGAAATACAAACCTACAGCAAGTTTAAAGGATTTAAAATCTCTTTATGTGTGTTTGTGGGTATGTGTGTTGGAGTGCATTTGTAATAAAGGAATCTAGAAATTTATCTTTACTAGTAAACAATATTGACCATTTACAAACATTTCTATAAACACAAATACAAAAGTATTTATTTATGTTTCTTGTATGTAAAGCATATCTAACTCTTAGGCCTTTTCCTTTACAAATACTTGATAAATATACAAATGCAATATTTTCTCTTCCTTTTTGGCCCCAACACCATGACCTTATTCTTCTGTTTATAACTATATATGTATGTACATAAGTAGCGTTAGTGTGTATGTGTTTGTTAGATTTTGTCACATCATTCGAAATATTTTGAAATTATGAAAATTTATGTGCGGAAAGGATTGGAAAATAAATTTTCTTCTTCGAAATGTAAGTAATATATTGGTTAGAAAATTGTTTTGTTGTTTTCTGCATAGACACTTGAAACAGGATGTCCTGCTAAATTTATTTAACAAAATGCATCCCTTTCCATATATTTGCTTTAGTTTGGTAGTAGAGTGTTTTTGTTTAAGGCAAGAAAATCAGATTTATATAAGTATTGTGTTATTTTTTTCTCTTATTTCGTATGACATTTTCCAAATGTGTAATTCTAATTAAAATTTACCATAATTCGTGCTATAATGGAATAATTTATTTAATAAAGTTTTTAAACAAATTACAGGTAATAAACAGGAAGACAATAAAATTTAATTGTTTAGAGAATTTCTATTAGAGCAAAAAAAATTTATGAAATTTAAAGTTCGAAGGAACATTAGTAATGGGATGATTAATTAGTAAAGAAACTCTACTAACCAATAGATAACTTTAAATTAATGTAATACAAATATATCATACAGTTGAAGTTTGAGTTACAATTTGATAACTGACGATACTGTCCAAGCTCGAAGGACCATAGAAGTCCTTATTTAATGAAATGTTGCTTTTAATGGTCCAATATCAGACGGAAAAGTAATTTCTTGTATTCAAATTGATTATATAATTTTAGCCATTAATTTTAACTTTTAATCACAATCTTCTTACACCATATGTGTGGTTCTTTGACTTATTACTTAAAAACTATATTAAAACATTAACTTATCATTAATCTAAAACAATAAATTATGTCATAATTAAAATAACGTCATATTATTAACGTTCATTACCTTTACAAATATTAACTATCTTTTTTTGTTGATAAATTTTATTAACAATAAATAAGAATTTATCAAAAATTATTCAAAATCATCTAAAAAAAAGTTTACCCCCTAAAAATGACAACTCTCTAAGACCCACACACCCTGTACATTAGAAATATTTTGTGAGCAGCTCTCAAACACACCAAATAATCCGCTTAATAATTCTAACTTAAAACATTAATTTCAAAGTAAATTTTATTATACGTTTTTTGTTGGTGGAACGTCTGTCTGTCCGTTTGTCATATCGGTTGCTTTAGTTACTCTCTACTATTGTCTGTGTGTGTATGAAAATGTTAGTTAAATGAAGTCCATTTTAACTGATGACGCCTAAAATTTAATTACCAGTGTCATAATAATATAATTGAGCATTATGACACGCATCAAAACTAGTGTTACGGACACAGTTACTTGATGTTGTTGGTGGGCCGTGTATATCGAGTTGTATTGTATGTCTATGTTATAATAAAGTGTTGTTGTTGGCATAGACCACAAAATAGTGACAATGACTAAATACCCATCAAACATAAAAACTCAAAGGGTGGTGAACAGTTACAAATAGAGTTAAACTAGTGAACTCAAGTACAGTTAACCCTTGATAAACAGGTAAGTAATAAATAACACTTTTTTTACAGAGACTTTGTTAACACGAAATTTATGGTTAACTCTTTACTTGAGATTAGAAACTAAACACTTGTCGAAATTGCTACCTACTCTCCGATAGAGAGTTCATGTTCGTCTCCCTATTCAAGATTAATCTTACTCATCGAACTCAAGATATATTCTCTTATAGAGATTATGCACAATTACATACTAAAGATCATAGTCTACTCTCGGGTCAGATCACAAACTACTCCTTAGTCTAGTGAAGATCATAATCAACACTATATTTATGGTCTCCTCTAGTTGTAATCATATTCAACGCTCTAGACGAGATTATAAACGATATTCTAGTCAGGATCATAAACTACTCTCTAGTCGAGTTTATGATCTACTCTCTAGTGAAGATTATAGTTAGTTTGAAAAATACACCTAGGCCTCTATCGGGCCTGTTGTGCGCTCCTTAACCAGTGTTTCAGGTGGGAATCGAACCCACCACCTCCGGTCTACCAGACTATAACACTAACCACTATCCTACTGGAGGCCACAGTGAAAAGTTTTGTTGTTTAAGATATAGATCATAATATGTTATCAATATCACTTAAGATCATCGTCTACTCTCGAGTCTAGGAAGTCTGCTAATAGAGATCATGTATTTTTTTCTGCTTCTAGGCCATGATCAAGAATTACATTCTCTCTAATTGAGAACATAGCCTCTCATTAGAGAGGATCATTCTAGTCAAGATCTAGAGCAAGTTAAGGACATGGTCTAGCCTTTAGTCTAGATATAAAAGTAACCTCTAAACGAGATCTTAGTCTAGCCTTTCTATCAAAACTCTTAAACTTACAAGATGATAATGGTAATGAACAACTCTCCAATCTAGTGATGGATCACGATCAGTAGTCTAAATTATTAAATTACTTTTCACTTATAATTTCTAGTCAAGATCATGTAATACTCTCTAGTGGAGAACTAGACCATGATTAAGAAAAATTTTCTCTCCAATTGATCACATAGTCTTCTCATTAGACAAGATCATTTCAGATGATTCGAATCAAGATCATACTCTACTCTTTCTACTAGTGTTCTTGAGCTTACTGTCTCTAGTCAAGATAATGAATAATTCTCTATAGGTCATGATCATGGATGAGGCAAAGATGCTTTCTCGTCATGATCGCAAACTACTTTTTTGTAGTGATCATGTGTTATTCTATATTTCAGGTCACTTTTCTGATCTAGAATTTAAAGTCTACAGTAATTTTTCTTCATTCACATTTGAACAGGGATAACTGTATGCTTCTCAACTTTATTTGACTGTTGCTATCCACTGCTTATAATATATTTATATAGGATCATGTGTCAGAAATGCATATAAATACAAATTAGTTAAAAATTAATTGTCATCATACACGCATTGTGTTGTTGTCCAAAAAGAACAAAAAAACGCAAAATAAAAGTGAAAATAAAAACAATTTTCCATTAAATACCGGTACGCAGCACAAAACAATTATTAACGAAATGTTGACAATGCCAGTAATCATTTAGACCCCAAAAAAGAGAAAGGGGACATAAAAACGAGAAGGACATTATTTTGGTATGCGTTTTTAATCGGATAAAATTCATAATTATTGTTATTACTGTCATTTGTTTGTTTTCATCCTGACCATACTGTTTGGCTTTTAAGTTATTTGTTTAAAAGTGGCTTCTTGTCAAAGAAAGCAACAGCAACAACAACATTCTATTGCGTGTTAATTTCCATTATGTTGAGTTATCTTTAGTTAATGTTTAGATCCTTATGAAATTGTAATGAAAACTATGATTTTTTCTTGTTTTTCATTTTTCTTATGTTTAAATTAAATAATTAAAATTCCGCTCCTTAATTTGCATCATTAATAATAATGCTGAGCTGACTACTGTATTTTAACTTTATGATGTTTTTAAGGTGATGTTTTGGTGTTGATAAGTTGGGCAATAGAAATATTTTTTCTTTTCTTTTTTTTTAGAGGGGAACAGCCTAAAAGTATAGTAGTTAAAAAAGCAATAAAGATAAGATGATAATAAGTTTAATGAAGAATGTAATGCAAATGAACAAAAATATTGCTAATTACTTGACAAATTCGGGAGCAGTCTTGTTATAACTAAGTATGAATGTATTCAACTGCAGGATTCATATCCTTAGTAAAATTTCAATTATAAGAGCATTTTTCAAGGAGCCAACAAAAACTGTGAGCCATTCTTATTAAATCCTTAATGTTATTTTATTAATTTGAACCTCCCTAATGTGTTTAAAGTAAATATGTAAAAAAATCATGCAATATGTGTAAATAATGTTTGCATACTTTTAGGTGTGCAAAAATTGAATTTCTTTGAATATGAATGTTGAAAATAAAAGCAAAAAATCGTTAAATCTTGCAACAAACCACAAAAATACACCACATTTGCTACCAAGAACATTTACACTAACAAATACTAAGAGTTCGAAAGCATAGTAAGTTTAAGCGACACCAGGAAGCTGCCATAAACTGGCAACAAGAAGGAGTGTAGAAAAAAAGAGCAGGAAAATTCTTTATTTAAATGCAACGTAACGTAAGATGTGCAATACATATCAACCTGTTTATGAATGACAGAAAGTAAATCACATACAGTCAGCTAAAAAAGTATGGAAACATCCATGTGAAATGTAAAAAAAAATAATAAAAAAAACACATACATGGGATGCAAAGGAGGTTTTTGCTGGCAATAAGATGACAGGGAAGAAAAACCTCCTTTTTAATGGAACAGCAAAAAAAAAAAAAAAAAACACAAAACTACCAGGTGATGAGAGTGCTGGTTATGATGGTGACAAATACTTGCGCATTATTAAATGTGCAACAAAACGGATGATGGATTTTTTTCTAACAGCAGCACGAGTTAAAAAAAGCTTTATATGTAAAAATATTTCTTTTTTTAAGGTTTCATATATTTTTCCATATTCGTTTATTTTTGTTGTTGTAGCAAAAGAAAATCATTGCGCATCGTTTGATTTGTAAAATTACAAATAACATACCTTCTGCATAGAGCAGCAACAGCAGTAGCAGCTAAAACTGCAACTGAATGTATTGCACTTCTTGTGGCTGCCAGGCATAAAATGTGCAGCTAAACTTTATAAGAATGTTTTATTTTTTTGTCGTGTTGCTGCCATTAGAAGGACAAGAGCTTGAACGGGTTAAATCGAAAAACGTTGCTAAATCTGTTATTCAAACACCAGCTTATTAATTATTTCCATAATTATGCATTTTCAAGTATTGCCTTTACAAAATCTTTTTCTATTACTATTTAGGCGATGTGACGACGGTGGTTAGGTGGTTTGGGTTCTGTTTAGTTTTTAACACATGCTAAATCTAAAAGTGTTTGAAAATTTTTATATTTTATTTATAAAATAAATTAGCAAATACTCAGGCTAATAAATAACTGACATACATGGCATGTATGTGTTTTTGTTTTTCTAGTGTGTTGATGTCAAGTGTTGAGCCAACTTTACAGTTGAGAAAGCTTTGGAGTTGTTGTGGAATAAATGGAAAAATGCTTTATTTTTTCCAACCGGGAATCAAAAGTAAAAGAAGAAATGTCTCGGTATGCAAAGATTTTATTATTTCTAATTCAAGTAACAATTTCAATTGAAATATTAATTAACAGTTCAATGACACTTTAAGATTTCATAGGTAATAGTATAAGGCTTAACTGTTAACTATAACTACAGTTTCAACTTAAGTCTTAACTATAGTCTACAATCTCAACTTTTGTCTCTACTACAGTCTCAACTATACCATGCATTATAGTCTTTACAAAAGCCTAGACTATAGTATCGAATATAGTTTAGACTTTAGTTCACAATCTCTATTACAGACTCAACTGTGGTCTAGACTTTATTATAAGCTGTAGACTGTATTATCGCCCCAATTACAGGCTCAACATTAGTCTTTGCTATAGACCACAGGTGAGATTATGGTTTCAACTATAGGCAATAGCAAAAATATCCTAACTATAGACTAGAATATAGTCTCAACTAAAGCCTAGTCAACAATAGCCTCTATAATAACCCTCAGTATAGGCTATAGTTTAGACTATAGTCTCAATCTAAACATTAGGCTACAAGCTTGAGTATTGTGGCAACCACATGCTATGCTATATTTGAAAAGACTTGCAAGTCGGTAGCATGAACTATAGGCTTAACAATAGCCTCTATTGTAACCCTCAGTATCAGCTAAAGGTTAGACTATAGTGTCTGTTGTAGACAAGACTTTATTCTCAACTGTAAGCTGTACTATAGCCTTAACTTTAAGACTATTATAAACGTCAATGTTAGCTATTGGTAAGACTATAGCTCCAATAGTAACCAGGCTAATGTTTCCTTATTTGTAGGTCATGCTATAGACTTAATATACTCTTTGTCTAAGCTAAAGACTTGTCTATATTCTCAACTATAACCTATAATATAGTCTCACCTATATCCTTTACTAGAGCCTCTACTTTAGCTCATAAAATACAGCTGTAGACGAGACTATATTCTCAACTGTAGCCTCTATGAACTGTAATCATAGTATCAGCTATAGGTTAGACTTTAGTCTCAACTGAAGTCCAAACAGAG
Organism: Lucilia cuprina; assembly: GCF_022045245.1. NCBI lineage: Eukaryota > Metazoa > Arthropoda > Insecta > Diptera > Calliphoridae > Lucilia > Lucilia cuprina. Next base: position 1,452,891 of record NC_060951.1, on the reverse strand, counting down.
GTCCCACTATGGGCTATATTGTAGTTTCAACAATAGGCTAGATTATATACTTAACTATAGTCTTTAGTCTCAGCTAAAATCTCTACTATAATCCATAGTTTTGTATTGTTTGAGGGCTATACTATGGACTCAACTGTTTTCTAAAATACTCCCTCAAATAGCTAGACTATAGTCCCAACTATTGTCTATAGTCTAAGGCAAGACTTAAGCCTTACTTCTTGCCAATTTATTTTCTACATAAAATATGTTTTCGGATTTCAAATAATTCTTTTTTTAATACTATTTATTAAGTTGAAGAATGTAATATCTATAATTTAACCTCAAACTTAAAACTCAGCATCTTCCTCATTCATATAATCAACATCGCTGGCCACTAAATACAAAAATTAAGAATTAAATTAACTCTTCAATTTTAAATTGAAAAAAATAATAAAACTCACATTCATACTCCTTGATTTTCTGTTGAAAATCCTCAAACATTTTTTGTAATTTATCCATTTCATCATAATCGGTCCAATCAGCTACAGGCATAGCAAACTGCAAATTAAAAGAAGTTTATAAATTTTTTAAATTTATTTCATATTTGACCAAAACTTACTATTAAATTGATTAGTAGTAATGAGGCAAAAATACCAAGTAATATTTTCACTAACATTGCTTTCCCAATAAAAGTTGGATTTAAATATTTTTTCGAATAATTTTGCCAGCTTTTATATTCAATGATAACAATCATATAATGTGTATAATTATATGGCTCATTAAAGTCATTTTTAAAATATGTATGGATATTAGTAAGTAATTAAGTTTAAAAAAAATATTTACGCAATTTTGGAAAAATTTCTGTTATGTTTCAAAATGATAATGGGTTCAAGCAAAATCAGTAAAAGAAACATAATTTATTGAACCTTATACAAACCATGATTAGCCTTAATAAATGAGTTATATTTGCAAATCGGTTCTACCACCTAAAACGTGTGTAAAATATAATTAAAATCGTGATTCTCTCAAGGTAAAAAATTGCTTTTTAATAAAAGTGTTAAGTGCTACAAACTTCTATTACAGTTTAAGTCAAACCTTTTTAAGAAAATGTTAAATTTAAAAAAGTTTTTCATAATCACTATTGTTTGCCATCAACTATTGTTAAGTTCCGCCTTTGAGTCCTGGTACAATGAAATAGAAAAACCTCATATAGTGGTAAGTATTTAAAGAAAGAAATTATGCTAATGAAATTTATTCCCCAACTCAAAACTCTTATTAGACTTTGGGCTCTGTTACCCCCCTAAGCGGACCCTCACCCGATTTAGCTTTCGCAGATTTTGGTTTTCGCGTTAAGCGTGCTATTAAAGGTTTAAATTATGAGATTCCTTTGGGTATGTTATTGCTGTTCTATAATCTTTGTTAACAATTATGAATTATATCTTCACTTGATGAAGTTTAATTTTTTAGATTGCAAACGAGTTAAAACGAAAACGGATAAAAGGGTGACCAAGGTTTAAGCTGAGAAAATATGGAAAATAATTTTATATATATTTTTAATAAATATGTTATAAAATGAAGTATTTTTGGCTTTAATTATGGTGAAAAGATTGTTAAAGCTTTAGTTACTGAAGCAGCAGGGTCTTTAGATGAGCTGACCTTTTCACATCCCTAAGGTATGCAATAGCTTTATGTATTTATGATCACACTTCTTGCAGTAGCTCTCAAACTGTACAAAAGATCGTCACAATAGTTATCTCTTAAGAATAGTAAGTAACTTTGTGATGAATAAGTTATAAAGTCTACTCAGTCTGTCTGTTTAGTTTATATAGTCTATAGTCTAGTCTATAGTCTAGTCTATAGTCTAGTCTATAGTCTAGTCTATAGTCTAGTCTATAGTCTAGTCTATAGTCTAGTCTATAGTCTAGTCTATAGTCTAGTCTATAGTCTAGTCTATAGTCTAGTCTATAGTCTAGTCTATAGTCTAGTCTAGTATTTAGTATTGTATTTAAACTAGTCTGTTCTCCAGTTATAGTATAGCCTATATTCTAATTTTAACTAGCGTATGAATAAGTTTACACTGGAATCCTATATATAGTTTTGTCTACTGTATAACGTAAAGTCTAATCTAAACTAGAAGGAGTTTCTCTTACACTTTGTTGTATTGTTAATTAAATTTTCTCTCTTTAACTACACGCGTTTTAAATTTAGCGCAACTAAAAAAAGAAAACTAAAACAATAAAAGTGATTTAGAAAAAAAAGAATTATTTAATAAATTTAATCAAGTTAATTTGCCAAACATTAAGTAAGTGTACAGCACACACACACAAACACTCACTCAAACTAAACGCACTTAGAAAAGATCATTCACAAATATCTTTTAAAAAGTCTTACAAAGAAGAAACAATGATCACAATTTTCTTCTTTGATCAAAACCCTAGACACAAAGAATATGTAAGAAAAAATATATAAATATTTTTAGAAATTTCAAAATTTTTACACAATTTTATATTGCGCAAAAACAAAGAAATGACACCCTCTTATAATAATGTTTAATATCTGTATGATGACAGTGGCCCACATTATCGAAATGTCTTATTACAAAATTTAAGGGGATAAAGAGAGTTGGCGTATTACTAAATGCTTGATCATATTGCAAAATTATATTTAATTTACGCGTTTAGTGATTTGTTCAGCTCTTTAAGCTGTGATACATTTACAATTTAGAAGATGCAAATGTTTGATATCCGACTGAGAAACATATGGCAGCTAAAACATGAATTAGTGACAGACTACAATGTTTAAAACGTACTGAGATTTAAACAGTAATATAATTGTATTTGTGGGTATTATATACCCTACAGTATGTGTAGATATTTAGGTTAAGCATTGGCTACTTCTTAAATGTCTAGGTTTTCCAAAAATATGTTTTATAAGAATCCAAAATTGATGGTGATGTTTTGTGTTGTTTCTGGTGTTGTTTTGTGAAAGTGTCTGGAAAAGTTGTTTGCGATTTTCTGTCGCGTATGTAAATCAAACCCAAAACGTCTAGTCTATTACACTAGATCACTAACCGCTAACATACTAAAGGCCACTTTTATCACAATCTAAGGGATTAAAATGCTAAAATTTACTCTCACAATGTCACGGTGATGTCATTAAAGGCAACTGCTTACCACAATTGCTTACAAGTAATTAGGGAAATAAGTGAATATAAATTGCTTGTAAAAACATATACAGCTTCTATATCTTCGCATAGAAGTTGGCTAATTACATAATAAGCGTTTATATAACACATTTTTAATAAGTCGTTACTAAACTACTTCTATGTAATCAGGACGATAAGTCACGACAAGTATGCTAGTCATTGACAAGTATGCTAGTAGCAAATCACTAGCAAGTTTTTGCAGGATCTTTTCCAACTTTTATAATTCACTTTACAGTCGATCTTGTCCATAGTTTAAGTGAATTTTCTCACTTATTATTAGATTTCTTTCTTTGCTATTGTTGTATTCATATATTATTGTATAAACTTACTGCGAGTATAAGGAAATTTGATTGTATTTGACAAAAAGAATTATACAAATAATACTCGTAACTAATAATAATAAAATGTTACTAAATAAGAAGAATTGTAACCAGTTACTCAAACTTAGTAGCGGTTGGAAATTTAAACGAGTAGAACAAACGATCGGAAACAGCAACAAAAGCTGAGCTTAAAAAAAAAGAAATAAAAAATTAAATCATTTTCATAAAATTTGCTTTAAAAATGAAGTGTTAAGCAGAATAAATTAGAAAAAAGGATAATTTAAAAAAATAAAAAGAGACTTGCGAGTCTCAAAGTCCTGGAAAAAGGACGAATATTAAGATCAACTAATAAAAGCAAAGTAATTTAAATAATTTTGTTATATAAAGTTTTTGAACTTAAAATAAATAATTAAGTGATAAACTGGATTAAAATTAAAAAAAAATTATATAAAAAATCGGATCCGATTAAAATATTCTTAAAGGTCGCGAAAATTAAACGAAGTTAAAAAAAATCATATACAAAATATATAAAGTTATCACAACTGTTTCAAAAAGATACAAATAATTAAAGTTATCACAACTGTTCCAAAAGGACTTGCAGGATAATGTTTCTAAAGATTTTTGTGAAAAATTAAAACTCTATCTAAAACCATGTTGTTCTGAAATGATTCTTCAAGAATTTTGACTTAAAAAAGAAAATCTAATGACATTTTTTATCTAAAAAAAATTTTATACATATTTGGATTACAAAATGCTAAAGACATAAAAAGTTGAACAATTATAAATAAATGGTCTTTCAAACGATAGGACTTTTCTAAAAAAGAGGAATTGTTGAATTTTTGCTTTGTTTTTTGAACATTTTCTAATAAAATTGTCCTTAAAAGTTTTGAATTAAACTACATACATATATGCAAAAATGGTCCTTCCAACCCTATACTATTGAATGTCATTAGTTTTTCTTTTTTTAAAGGAAAACCTGAAATCACTTAAAATTCTTGTAAACTTAGCTTCTTTCACCAAAGAACTCCTTACAAATCTCCAAATATCTCAAAGAATATTAAACAAAAAAAGATCTCAAGCAAAAAAAAAACTCACAAAATGTCTTTCAAACTTAATGTCGATGAAGTGCGTACAAATTTACAACGTTTCGGCTGGCCCGACTATTTAGTGTTTATACTAATGCTGGCCAGTTGTGCCCTAATCGGCATATATTTCGCCTTAAAAATGCGTAAAAAATCACAGCAAAATACAGAATTAAGTAATAAAGATGCTGAAGATGATTATCTAGTGGGTGGACGTAAAATGACAATATTTCCCATAACCATGTCATTGATATCAAGGTAAAAATGATAAAGCTTAAATAAAACTTTCAACAAACAGCTTTTGTAACAAGAAAAAACAAAACTAGGAAAGGAATTATTACAATTACACAACTTTTGTTATAAATTAAAATATTACAAACAAGTGTATAATACTTAAGAGATAATGATGTTTGAAATTTTATCACTGTTTAGAAATTATTTAGTTATTATTTGCTGCTTAAATTTCAAAGGTCATTTTCTTTTTTTGTGTAGAATTTCTTTAGGCATCTCTTTCGAAAGCTGTTGAAAGTGAAATAAATCTTAATTTACACTTTTTTTGTGACATTTGAATAGTCTTTTTTATATTAGTTTGTGTATAGAAAAGCTAATTTTAATTTTACTAAATATTTCAATTATCATTATCTACCTACAAGCATAAGTGGGCACAAGCCATTATAGAGTGAGATTTTTTTGAAAGGGTACACTACAGTAAAGAATTAAAGCTGTAGTGACTTGACTGTAGAGTTAGATTAGTCTGGACTATAGATTACAGTTATATCATGACCATAGAGAAAACTATAGTATAGACTGTACAGAGTAGACTGTAGTCTGGCCTATAGAATATGTGCTAAGTATTAGACTACAGTTTAAAGAATACACTATAACACACCTGTCATGTAAAGTAGACTATTATCTGGTCTATAGGGTAAACATTGTCTGGGTTAATAAGTAGAATATAGAATACATAGAATATAGAAAAGTCTATAATCTGAACTATAGAGCAGACTATTGTCTGTACTAAAGAGTAGACTATTGTCTATATATATAGGGTAGACAATGTTCTGACTATAGACAATGTAGACAATGTTCTGACTATAGACTATAGTATGGACTATAGAGTAGACTATACATATTGTGGAATATAGAATAGACTATAGTTTATACCATAAAGTAGACTATGTTGTGGACTACAGAAAATAGTCTGGAGTATAGACTAGACTATAGTCTAGACACTAGACTAGTATATAGTCTGGACAATAGACAAGACTATAGTCGGGACAAGACTCCAGTCACACTATAGATTAGACTATAGTCAGGACTATAGATTGGACTATATTCAGGACTATAGGTTAGACTATAGTCAGGACTATAGATTAGACTATAGTCAGGCCTACATTCTAGAATATTGGCAGGACTACGGATTAGACTACCGTTAGCACTATAGATTAGACTATAATCAGGGATATAGATTAGACTATAGTCAGGACTATAGTCTGGGCTATATATGGACTACATATTAAACTATAGACTAGACTATGGTATTTTAAATAGTAATATGTCTAGACTACAATTAGTATTTTAGGCTAGACTATAGTCTGAATTATAGACTTCAATGTTGTCCTGAAGTTCGGTCCATACTCTAAACTATAATCTGTTCTTTAGGCTACACTACAGTCTAAACTTTATACTGCTGTAGTTTAGACTAGACTTTGATCTGTACTAAATACTGAATTGTCGAGAACTATAGACTTTTCTGTAGCCTGAAATATTGCCTATATGGTAGTGTTATCTATCGCAAATGTCAGCAGATTTTATACTTTGTTTTCGATGTTTTACTAAATAAGATTAGTTTCCGCTTTTTCAAGATTCTCATAACAAAGATTTCTTCTAAGAAAAAAAACAAGCTTTTTATTATGATATTTGCCCCCAGACTAGTCATACTTACGAAATTATTATATAGTCATTGTATTCTTATACATAGACATTATTTAATATAATTAATAAATTTGTTTGATACGTAAACCAATTGACAAAAGATAGAAGGTAGCTTAGACATACATATCTGAGAATTGCAGCACATTATGTGTATAAATATAAACAAAATTATATAAAAATAGAAATTATAATAAAAAGCAATTATGGAACAAAAAATCGCTGCTAATACACAGTTTCCCAAAACTTAGATTCACGTGAAGAAAAGCTTTATCTAGCTAAGCTTTAGTAAAAGTTTAATTAATTTAATTATAAAAATTATTTAGAATAAGCAAATAATTTTAATGTGAAAATTTTTCTATGTTCTGTAAAAGTTTAATTAAAATGACTTCGAAATTCTAGACAATTTTGTATTTTCCCACCCCAACTAAATTGTCAACAACTGGTAATTAATTAATTTTATTTATTATATAGATTTATGAATACTTTTACTTACTTAGATATAAAATTTTATGGGACTTTTTTTTGTACAATAAACAGAACGTAAGTTGCACAATTAAATACAGATTTATTTAATGAGATTTTGACATAAAAACACGTATATTTAGAATTTCTAATAAAAATATTAGTTCAAAGAATTACAATTTACATTTAAACACGTTTTAAGAAAATGAGGGAAAATAATGAATATATGAAATTTATTTTAAAATGAAAAGGTCAGTTTTTACAACAGTAGCAGAATATTCCGAATAATGGGATCTAAAGAGTTAAGAGTTAAGGTTTGCTCACAAAAGCTGATTGTGAGAAAGTTTTCTAAAAGAGCTTTCGTTTGTTGATAATAAGATTTAACTATTTTTAGCTTTATTTCCGGTATTACTTTGCTGGGCACCCCTACCGAGGTGTATTTGTATGGCACCCAATATTTGTATATCATTGGATCTATGATCACTATGGGCTTTCTTATGCATTATTTGTATTTGCCTGTGTATCATGAACTGAAATTAATATCCACCTATCAGGTGAGTAAAATAAATAAAGCTTTTCATAAAACTGCACTTGGAAAGCTTTTTGGGAAAAGCTATTTAAATGTTTTCTTTCTAAATTCTCTTTATTTAGTATTTAGAGTCACGTTTCGATAGAAAAGTTAGATTATTTGGTTCTATACTATTCATATGCGGCACGGTAAGTATAATCTTTAAAATCATGTAAAATCCTTTAAGTTATGACTTCAAAAATCTCAGATGCTGTGGCTTCCCATTGTGATATATGTGCCAGCTTTGGCTTTTAATCAAGCCACGGGAGCCAATATACATTTCGTCACTCCAATGGTGTGTTTGGTTTGTATATTTTATACCTGTGTGGTGAGTTTTGAAATACGCGAAATAAAAATAAATTTGATTAATGGCTGATTTCGTACAGGGCGGTTTAAAAGCTGTGGTTTGGACTGATGTCATACAAACCTTAATTATGTGTGGTGCCATGGTTTTGATCATGATCAAGGGTACCATAGATATAGGCGGTCCAGGCGTAGTATTTCAAAAGGCTTTGGAAAGTGGCAGAATAGAACCACCTAAGTAGGTTTTAAGGGAATATTGTTTTCACTACAAGAGCTTAATTTTTTTTACTTCCTTAGCTTTACCTTTGATATCACCGAACGTTATACGGTTTATTCGTTGGTTATTGGTGGTGTGCCTCATTGGCTTAAATCGAATGCTATTAATCAGAATATGATTCAACGTTATTTGTCTTTGCCAACTTTGAAAAAAGCTCAAAGTGCCATCTGGTATTTTATATTGGGTGTTTTAATCTTCTTGGTGATTTGTGGTTATAGTGGTCTACTGATCTATGCCACCTACTCGGATTGTGATCCTTTGGAAACTAAGGTAAACATAAAAATAAAAAAGACCACTTATTAATCATTCATTAACACAGCTTAAAAACTGCCAGAGCTTTTAAGGTTTTCTTCATTCATTGCATGAACTTTTTTAATATATTACTGAACTAGGTTACATTATAACTCTTTATTTTGTTTCTTAATGCTTCACTCATTCATTGCAAATGTAAACTCTCTGCTTAAAAGCTTCCAGAACTTTTTAAGTTTTCTTCATTCCCTCATTACTTGCACTATTTGTTTTTATTCTATTCGTGAACTTAGTTTCATTCTCTCTCTCTTAGCTGGCCAAACGCAATGATCAATTGTTGCCTCTCCTGGTCATGGAAACTTTGGGAGATTTACCTGGTCTACCAGGTCTCTTCGTGGCTGGGGTATTCTCAGCCGCCTTATCCTCCCTCTCCACCGGTCTTAACTCTATGTCTGCTGTCATTTTAGAAGATTTTTTCAAAATGTTTTCACGCAAACCTTTAACCAAAAGACAAACCTCCTATATCATGCGTATAGTGGTGGTAGTATTTGGTTTTCTTTGTGTGGGACTAGTATTTGTGGTGGAGCAATTGGGCACAGTATTGCAGCTAAGTATAACACTATCATCGGTGGCCAATGGTCCTCTTTTGGGTATATTTACTTTAGGGGTAATGTTACCTTGGGTGGGAGAAATTGTAAGTAATATATTTTTTTCATTTTTAAGACATTTTAATAAAATTTGGTACAATAAAAAGGGCGCCTTAGTGGGCGGCTGTACAGGTCTTATATTCATGGCCTGGATGTGTATTAAAGCTCAATTGGATAAAATTAGTGGCGCTGTAGTTTATGTGCGTAAACCTTTTACCACTTTGGGTTGTAATTATACTTTCCCCGATATGGCTGCCTTAAATTTGGTGGCGGAAAATGTTACTGAAACTCTTGAAGAGGCCAGGTGAGTGTTTTAATGTTGAATTTCCAAAATCTCTTAATTCCTATCTTTCTTCTTCACAGTGATGTGCCCTTTAAAATCTATAACATTTCCTATCTCTACTATACCATGGTGGGTGCTGTTATCACTATTGCCGTGGCTACAATAGTAAGCTTTTGTTTAGGTTTCAATAGTGTAAATCGTGTGGATCCTAAACTTTTGTCACCCTTTGTAAGACGTTGGCTAGAGCGCCGTAAATTGCAAAAATCAGTGGTTTCCACTTCTACACACCCCAAACTGACAAATGGCAATTTCAAAACGATACAGGAAACAAAAACGTAATTTTTTTATTTTTTATTATTTAAGAAATATTTTAGTTAATTTAGTTTTAATTGTTTTTGTAATATGTATTCGAGTTCCTTTTATTGCAAAAAAATATATTTATTATAAGAAGAAGAGAAACTTTGAAATAAACTATGTTAGTTTAAAGTTAATTAGTTTAAGATTTTATAAATATTTAAGCAAAAAAAAAAAAAAGAAAAAAAATAAGAAAATATTTGTATGTATACTAGAAAGCTTAAAAATATAAGCTTTCAAAGCTTTTATAAGTAAATAAACTTATTTTAAGGTATTAATAATTCGACATTCAAAAATTTACTATTACAAAAGCTTTAACAATTAAAATACTAAGAAAGCTTTAACAATTTGAAATCTTTATAAAGTTGTACACTGAAAAAGCTTTAAAAGTTAATAATTTGCAATTGAATAGTTTATAAAGCTTTTTGCAATTAAAAAGCTTATAAAGCTTTATGCAATTAAAAACCTTATAAATTTGTTTGCTATTCAAAAGCTATTAAAGAGATTTGCAATTAAAAAGCTTTTAAAGCTGTTTATAATTAAAAAGCTTATAATGGTTTTTACAATCAAAAAGCATTTTAGAGACAATTAGCTTAAATGGAATATTTTTACAATTAAAGGCTCAAATTTTTACAAAATAATCGTATAAAGCTTTTATAATGCTTAAATGATTTTATTTGCTTTTACCTTGTTTTAAATAGAAAGCTTTTGCGATTTCATGATTTGGCTAATTTGATGAATTCCTTCTCATTTCTTCTGTCCATAAGAAATAAATATAACCCCTCTATGAAATATTCTTTTTATAGCACAGAAAATAAAAACGAAGACAACAAGTGTTAGAAACAAATAAAATAAGACACACACACACAACTCAAATAAAGTCCTTAAAGTAAACAAAACAACAACTACTACTATAAAGAAGTGGCAATATCCTTGTATATTTTTCAGCTCCTTGTTATTATATTTTCTTTATGAACCCTAAAAAGTAGAAGCAACAACAATATGCAACCATGTGCTGATGATAAAGATGATGGGGAAAAGCAACATTTGGTGGTCATTTCTAAGATGTATTGCCACTTGTAAGTAGTTGTGTGGCACTCAACAAGAAACATAAAAAATAAAAAGGAGAAAAAAACCTAAGAAATATTTTTATAAGGGTGTTTTTTTAAGGCTCAAGCGTTGGGCCAAACCTCAACAATGTTCCACCTCTTAGTGATGTTTCTGGGTAAGTAAACCGAGGGTGAGTTAATGTTGGCCAAAATTTAAACATATTGTGGTCTATTTTTAAACTTAACTCTTTCTTGGCATTTGAAAAAAAAACAACTAGGGTATGAGCCTTTGGTTGAAAAATTTGTAAAAAAAATCTTAGAAAAATTTTAGAAAAAAAACACAAGGTTTAAAAGAAAAGTTTTTCATTTGTAGTTGAGGAAAAGAATTACAAATGTTTTTTAATGTTAAAAAAAAAGAAACAAACTTGCGTTTGAAAACTGCAAAACTTTTTACTTCGAAATGCAATAAATGCTTAAAAGGATTTATCATCTTAGAACATTTTTTTACATGTTTTTTTTTCATGTAAAAAATGGCAAATATTGTTAAAAAAAAGGACTGATTTAATAAAAAAAATAAAAGTTTTTTTTAGAATTTTTTTATTTTTAATTTAGGGCTAAAAATTTCTGCAGTGATGGAAATTGTTCACCACAGAAGTAATAAATAAGTGATGGAAAAGATTCCTATTCTCCATATTTACTTTAGACTCAATATGCATATTAGCGGCTAAAGTCCAATCTTTAGTTGAGACTATATTCAAGTATATAGTGGACACTAAAGACAGTTTAGTTCAGTCTATGTCTGAGAATATAGTCGAATTTGTTGTTGAATCTATAGTCGAGACTATAATGCAATCTATACTAGAGAATATATCCCAATTTGCAGTCCACTATACAGCAGTTTGAGAATGACAGAACAATCTTATTTAAAAAAAAGTCCAATCTATAGTCGAGTCCAATTTATAGTCGATTCTTTACTATGGATTCTTTACTATAATTCAATCCATAGTTAAGACTCTAGTCCAATCTATAGTAAATTGGCAGCAGATACTATAGTTCAAACATTAGTGTAGAACTATAGTTCAGTGTACAGTCAAGACTATATTTCAGTCTACAGACGAGTGTGTACTCAGGACATAGTCGAGAAAACTATATGGACTGTAGTCTAATCTATAGTAAAGACTACAGCCCATGTCTGGTCAAAACTATAGTCTAATTTGCAGTCGAGACAATTTTATAGGAGAGACTATAGTCCAAACTTTACAGTCTATAGTATATAGCCAAATATATAGTTGAGGAAAGTCCATAGCTAAGACTATGGACTAAATATTAAGTTTAGTCTATGGTCGAGATTATTGACAGAAATAGTCGACTCTAGTCTATAGCCGACAAATGTTATGCTAGAATATACTATAGTCTATAATCAATATTAAACACCATTCATATAATTCAGTCTGTAGTATATTTTCAAAACTAGTTTGGACTATAGTCTATAGTTGAGACTAAAGTCTATGGTTGAAACTATAATCAGACTATGGTCCATAGATAACTATAGTCTATAGATAAAAAATAGGCTATAGTTGAAATATTTGGGTATTTAAAACAATAGTCTATAGTTAAACTATAATTAGGACTATATATAGAAAATCTATAGTCTATAGTTAAGACTATAGTCTATAGTAGAAGCTATAGTCAAAAGTTGAGACTATAGTCTATAATAGATACTAGTCTATAGTTCAGGCTATAGACTACAGTTGTACTATACTTAGAGCCTTTATTCTTCAGTTTATACTATAGCCTATAAGAGATCTTAGTCTATACTTAAGGCTACAGTTAAGACTATATTTTCTATAGTTAGACTATAGTATGTAAATAATTAAGGCTATAGTCTGTAGTTGAGTTTATATTCTTATAGTCTTCAGAGAAGATTATAGTCCAACATATAGTCGATATATAGTTGAGTCTATAATTAAGACAATAGTCTTCATCAGGCTTGAAAGGTAGTGATAGTATTTTGAATTACAGTTACATTTGAAGTAATTGTAATTGCAGCTTAACCAGTAACAATTACTTTTAATTGTAATTGAAGTTTTAGTTCAGGCTGTAGAGTATATAGTCTACTAGTGTACGTTGTAAGGGAGACTATAGTCCATTCTGTGGTATTTATTATTTTTTTTTACTACAATATCGGTTATTGTAACCGATTATTCGTTGACATTTTTTTTTTTGATTTGTATACAAATTTTCTTACCGTAAAGTGTATCTCTCACACTTTTCAACCTTGTTTTTAATTTATTTAATTTTATTGCTTTAATTGTAGTTGTTAGTTGTTGTTATAGTAGTAGTTTTATTAGTAGTACTTGAGTTGGTCTTTTCCTTACAACAAGAAACTAAAAATTTTTCTTAAAGAAGAAAAGTTTCAGGTGTCTTTAGTGGTGTTCTAATTACTAAACAAACTTAATTTTGTTGTTGCTGCTGTTGCTGTGACTCAAATAATACTCTCAACTCAAGAAAGAAAAGCTCTAACTAACTTGAGCTTATGGGAAATATTTTTGTTATAAATATATAAAACAACAACAAAAAGAATAATAATAATGATAGCATATTTTAAGGAGGCTGAGGTTTATTTTATTTGCAAATAGTTGGTGATTAAAATGCTTTTACAATGTTAAGAAATTTCCAAAGAATATGTGTATAAATTTGTGGGTTTTTTTTTTGGCCCAAAAACATAGGCAAAAAAGAAAGAGTTCAAGACTACATGCAAGTCTTTTGTAAACCAGGCATTAGTTTAAGAAGAAAAAAACAAAATATGAGGTTTATTTTAAAAGAAATTTATAACTTTGGCTAAACATCAACAAACTACATTAAAAGTATAAAAGCAGCTATCATATAACTAAGTTTTGGGAGAAAGAAGAAAAAAAACGTACAAACCTCTCAAAATGACCATCTATAAATTTTATCAAATATTCTGGTAAATTTAACAAAGTTTTATTTAGTTAAGTTTTACGCAAAAATGCCAAAGTTCTTGCTTGGCAAATATTCCTTAACATGTTCCGGTTTTATTATCTTAGCATTAGATAGTTAGTGACTTTTGTTAAGTTCAGCAGTTGAACTTGTTTTTTTTTTTCTTACACATTTTACGATATTTTTATGGGTCTGCTGAGGTAATTTGTTCTAAATGAGTCCAACCACTCACTCATCACTCACTCTCATACTCGCGCTTAAACTTAGTTGGTACCTTCAATAACAGTTTACTTAAGTAAATAATTTTCATCTATTTTCATCCTGAATATGTTGCACTAAAATATCTATAAAATAGTATTGTAACAGGGGCCAGTTCAGGCAGCTTCTTTTACTTTTTTATGGGCTTATTAGGTCGAGAAAGCTTTTTTATATGACTTTTAAATGGTATGGCATAGAGTAACGTGAATAGAATGTAAGAAACGTGTAAATTACTTGAACTAATGCAATTCTCTTGAAATATTTATATTTTTTAAATTGTTATTACGAGAAGAAGGGCCCAGTAAAGTTACTAACGCATTAAATGTCATTTTGTTATTTAAGAAAAAAATGTTTATAAATATTTTATAAAATAATTATAAATAAATTGTGGCTTTTTATGATAAAAACATTATTGCGCAAGTTGAGGGTAACCATTACAATGAGAAAATTGCATGATGAAGGCATGAAGGCATGATTAATTACTTGTTCATCTTAAATATAACAGCTTTAGTCCTTACAGATGCTTTCTGTAAGAACTACACTTTACACTATCTATAAGAATGAAGATTATGAAAAGCAATACACTGTTCTGTAGTCTAATATCTAGCCTAAAATCTGTCGGGTATAGTGTGGACTGATAAAAAGCTTTTTTATTTTCTCAAAATAAAAACTTTATTCTTTACACGAATAACCCCTTCCTGTAACTGTTTAAAATCTAAAACAATAGTTTTGACATTGTCAACTTTGTTACATATTATAAACATGTCTAACTACTATTTTGGCCTCCTCCTGCTCCTGCCTTAAAACCTGACATCAAAGACAATACTCATGTCAAAAAAACCCAAAAAAAATCCCAAAAACATAACACATGTAGTATAATTTTTGTATATTTTATTATTTTTCCTGATTATTTTAAAATCTCATTAAAAGGTAAATGTAATTTTGAAATGTCTAACAAAATATGTTAAACACAAAAAAAGAAAAAAATAAAACAAACAAAATAACAGCTAAAATACCCAAAAGGCATTTTTTGGCCGTAGCTTTCATCACATTAACGAAAATTTTTCTAAACTAAATCCACTGCCACTAGTTTTTAAACATGTAATGAAAAAAAATAACTATTTAAAACAATGACAATGACAACGACAACATAATAAAGAACTAGGGAAAAAAATCCAAAAATTATAGTAAAAGGACTTACACTATATGCCCGCAGTAACAAGGGTTTTGGTGTCCCATATGTTAAGCTAGAAGATGTCATAAATGAAATCCATGTTTCTATTAAAATTATTTAATTTTTTCTTTATTTTTGCATAAATATTAATTAGTATATGAATATAATAATAACATTTATGTCACAACAATCAGATAACACAACCAAAGTAATCTTTTGTTTGGTAATAGGAGGCCATATATGATGAAATTAGACTTAAAAGTATTAAAAGTTCTAACATAAATAAATTTGGGTAAACTTATCTCAAGACTAGGTTGTGAACTAGCATGCAGACTAGACTATAGAATTTAGATAATTATCTAAACCTTGTCTATTATAATAGACAAGGCTATGGACTAAATTTTAGAATATACTATAGACTAGACTATAGACTAGACTATAGACTAGACTATAGACTAGACTATAGACTAGACTATAGACTAGACTATAGACTAGACTATAGACTAGACTATAGACTAGACTATAGACTAGACTATAGACTAGACTACAGACTAGACTATAGACTAGACTATAGTCTAGACTATAGACTAGACTATAGTCTAGACTATAGACTAGACTATAGAATAGACTATAGACTAGACTATAGAATAGACTATAGACTAGACTATAGAATAGACTATAGACTAGACTATAGACTAGTCTGTAGACTAGACTATAGACTAGACTATAGACTAGACTATAGACTAGACTATAGACTAGACTATAGACTAGACTATAAACTACACTATAAACTAGACTATGGACTAGACTATAGACTAGACTGTAGACTAGACTAAAGATTTGACCATAGAATAGACTATAGACTAGACTATAGAATAGACTATAAACTAGACTATAGACTAGACCATATCCGAGTTTATAGAATATTCCATAGAATAGACTATATAATATTTTTAAAGAATATACTATAGACTAGATTACAGACTGGACTATAAACTTGACTATACACTATATCACTATAGACTTAACTGTAGTCTAAACTACAGTCTTAAAATTGCCATTAAGTTGAGTTTAATTAAAACGTTTTTTATATTTTTAAAAATGTTTATAAATTTTTTATCAATTCCTTTAATTTAATTCAAAATTTTGTTTATTATTTCAAAAAAAAAAATCAAGATCTTTTTCTGTGCAATTTCTTATCATAAGAGTTCTTATTTTCGCTGCTACAAACGAAGTCAAGTTGTTCAAATAAAGGTTCGTTTAACCGAAATTATATATAAGTGGTTTTGAAAACACTTGGACCTTATCAGTCACAGAAATATTAAGCTTAGTTTTGGGTTTAATTATGGGTTAAAATTGAAATTTTTGCTAAACCTTCAAGCTTAATTTTAGAAGTTTCTCTACATATCTTACTTTTCTTATGAAAGGTACTTATGGTAGAGTTTTAACTGCAGTTTAAACTTGTAAGTCGTGTAGTTTAATTTATACTTCGATTTTATTAAACACTTTTTGAAAAACTTTTTATTACTAGACATAAATAGTTTGATTTATATTAACATTAATTTCCAACATTTTAACACTAAATAACAACTATTAACACAAACACAATATGCCAATCTCCTACTTAATATCGGTTAGTTCATATTCCGGTAACTTTTCCCACAATTCTTTCAGTTCATTGTTGGTTATGACAGGATTTTTATGAGACAACATATCATTTTTTATCTGAGGAGCTAGCAAACGATCCTCTAAACTTGAATCCTCTGCCGACAGAGTAGGTTCCTCCACTTCAGCAGAAAATTCGGAAGCTTGCTAAAAGATATTGAATTCCATATAAGATTGTATAAGATTTGTTGTTTTTTTTTTTTTTTTTTCATAACTACTTACGCTTGTTTGGAATATCATAAAGATTAAACATAGTAAATAAATGTGAAATATTTGAAGATGCATTTTTTGCTTATTTTTTTTTTGTATAAATTTTTGATAACAAAAAATTTTTTGTTTTAATTTCTGGCTAACATGTTACATGTTCTACGTTAGGTGGTTTAAATACTTCTAAATAAGTAGAAAAATAAATTTTTGTACTCACAGTTGTTTTGTGTTTGTTTTATTTTTTATTTTTTTGCAAAATTTATTAGTCATATTTTTTGCTCGTTTTTTCTTCATACTTAATGTAGTATTTAATTTATTTTAGTATTATTGTATTTTGTTTGTTGTTAAATTACTCACTCACTCAAAAAAAAAAAAAAATAATATATTGTTACTTATTACATTTTGCTGTATTAGGGCTGTGCATAGTTTGAGTGATATTTTTTTTAATAAATGTTAAGTTGTATTCTAAATAATTTAAAACAAACTAAAAAGAAAGATTAAAAAGGCTTTAACATTGTCATTTAGCTCTAATCGTTATTTACCCTCAGGGGGATCATAAGCCTTTTTGTGTTTAAACTGTTACAGCTACCAAACTAACAGATATTTTAAAAAATATTCTTTATATTTATTAACTTTTAGCTGTGATTTTTATTATAAATTATTATTTCGCATCGTATTTTGGCTCAAATATTTATTTTCCCCCAAGAGGTACTTGTGCAACTTTGACTTAAAAGTCAAAAATCAAACAAATTGAATATAATAAACGTTTAGCTATGACCTTTAAAATTAAGTGTTGTATATATAGTTATCCCCCTGGCTTTGTTACCCCTTTTGACTTTATTATTCGAATGCTTTAAAATTATACTTTTTAAACTTCAAAAGCAACTAGCACCACATTCTACGTCATTTAATCATTGTCATTTTATTGTAGTTTTACGCTAATCATTATTTGATACCAAGGGGGACAAAAGACACTTTTAAGATAAAGTTGAATTAATGTTTTAGAAAAATTGCACCACAATAATAAACTTTCATTGATTATAACTAATTTAAAGAATTTTTCAGCCAATTTAATGCTTGAATATAAGTATTTAAACCCCAATGGCTTTTATACCCCTCTTTAGCTTTAAAACCTTACCATAAGCAAAATTTTAAAATTTTTTTAAACACAAACTATGACTAGCCTTACTTACTCTGTTGATTTTTTTGTCTGTCATTATATTTATGAACTCTTGTGCTTATAGCGTGCTTGAACCCCAACAGCAACTACAATAACAAATCAAACAAAACGTGAGAGGTTTTCAATTAATTTTAACACTCCGCTTCTCTAACACATTTTATTTACATAAAAAAAATATTATTATTTTATTATTAATTAATAAATATTCTTAACAATTTATTTATGTTAATACCTTAATCGTCTTCATTATTAATTTTTTGGGATCTTAACAACAGCAACAAAAAAATTCAAATTATTCATTGCGCTTCTAATTTACATGAAATTCAATTACAAAACGTCTAAAGTGTATAAATGATTAAAGAGTCGTTGGCGCGTCTTTAAATTTGATTTGCAATTTCAGTTTGATTGTTTTTAATAATAATATTTTTTTGTATTCTTGTTTTTGCGGCTCTTTACCTTCAATAAAAGTTTTTACAATAAACAAAAAATTAAAACTAAATAAATTTGCAATTCAAGCACGTTTTTTTATGAATTTTAAATTTTTTTAAAATAATATTTGATTTGTTGTAGTGTTTAGTGCTGTAAGGCGAAAAACAATGTTGCCAGAGTGCTGTTGATATCAGTTAATAAAAACTCAAGCTGAGCTGAGTATAACTAAATTATTTGAAATTTTTTAATTCCCTGTAATTGGGACACTTTATACCAGCTAAATCACTAGTGACTGGTCTTTGTAGGGTGTTGTATTTTTTATTCATATCCATATTTCTTTCAGTGTATAACTGTTAGGCTAGCTTAAATAATTGTTAATTTTATTCAACAAACGGAACTATTTAAATATTGTTTATTTTTTTCCTGATTTATTACGTTTAAGCATTTTTCTAAATAATTTCTGTTCAATTGAAAATATTGTGCTCATTACGCATCCAAATCATTTACACCATGACTTATTTGGCGTTGACAGGTGCTAATACAAAACCGTTTGTTTTTTTCAGCAAATTCCGAAACGAAAGTGAAAAATAACTATGGGGTTGCAGGAGAAAAGTAATGAAGAAATGTTGAAAGAAAAATTTAAATGGTTTAGTCCATAGTCTGGTTTATACAGTCTGGTCTATAGTCTAGTCAATAGTCTAGTCTATTGTCTAATCTATGGCCTAGTTTATGGTCTAGTCCATTTTATAGTCTAGTCTATAGGTTACTCTATAGTCGAGTCTATAGTCTAGTGTAAAGTCTAGTCTATAGTCTAGTCCAGTCTATAGTATAGTCTATAGTCAAGTCTATAGTCTTGTCTATAGTCATAGTCTATAGTCTAGTCTATAGTCTAGTCTATAGTCTAGTCTATAGTCTAGTCTATAGTCTAGTCTATAGTCTAGTCTATAGTCTAGTCTATAGTCT
>NC_060951.1:1431745-1433241 GCF_022045245.1 Lucilia cuprina | reverse complement strand
CTAGAACTGAACTAGAACTGAACTAGAACTGAACTAGAACTGAACTAGAACTGAACTAGAACTGAACTAGAACTGAACTAGATCTGAACTAGAACTGAAGTAGAACTGTACTGTACTACAATTCAATTATATTTTAACTAGAACTGTGTTACAATTGAATTTGAACTGTAAAATGATCTACAATCGAGTACCAAACGATCTGTACCGAACTGAAATAATTTAGCAAATGATCCTTAATTAAACTGCAATTGATCTCCAACTGATATCAATCTCACTTCAGGTTGTATACCTGTTGAAGAACCTAACATACTTTATTTTTCAATGTCACTGTCATTTGCTCACTTAATCACTTAAATGAAACAATTAATTTAAAATAGAAAAATCTCTGCTAAATTTAACAGAAATACCAGGATGCTGACAAGTGTCATTATTCATATAGAAATGCTCAATATTTGTAAAATAAATAAAGAAAAACTTTTCTATAAAATAAATACATTTTTAACAATTAAACAAATATTTCAAATATTCTCTCTTTCTCTATCTTGCATACAAATATCTTCTTATAACTGACTACAAACAAATGTTAGTTTTATAACACTAAACTAACCCAAAAAGTGGGAGTGTGTGATAAGCTTTGCTAAAGGAAAACTACAAAGTAAACTATTTCAATGACACTCTGGTATGAGTGGGAGTTGTTGACTAGTTATTGCCAAACGAAATACCAAGAAGACCCAAAGCAAGACCATACTTGATGCCAAGATTGATTTACGTTTAAATAGATTTTTCAGCCATGCTTAGCAAGCATGTCCTCTAGCAAGGAGTACAGCAACTATACTTTATAATTTTTGTTGTTTTCCCCCCCCAAAAAAAAAACTCACACTTCCTTAGACGGCAAGAGAGAAGGACTTGCCTGTTGTCTACAAGTTGTTGGGTGTTCTTTTTTTGTGAGTAGTAGCAAAGAAAATATTTAAACGAACGAACAAATGAATGACTGAGATTTATCAAAAGGTAATTTATATATTTATACTACTTTTTTTTAAAGAAAAAATCCATGTTTGTTGCTACAGATTCTGCTCTTGCATACGACCTAAACATGTATGACGTTTTGGGCTTTTGAATACGATTTTTCCATTTGAATTGTTAGATATGTTTACTGTTTGTTTGGGAGTATGTGTCCTTTACTATTGCCAGCTCTTGAAGTTGTTTAGTTTTAGGCCTTTGCTCTTAAAAGTATACTTTATATTTACAAAACAAATGGCGAAATTTAAGAGAATTTCAAAGTAATAAATCGACTTTAACATTTTTAACAATGTTGCTTAAAGTGAAAATTACTATAAATACAAAGGGATAAAACTTTAGATGAATAAAAAGTACTAACCAAGGAAACTGCACTAGAACTAGAACAGAACTAGAACAGAACTAGAACAGAACTAGAACAGAACTAGAACAGAACTAGAACAGAACTAGAACAGAACTAGAACAGAACTAGAACAGAA
>NC_060951.1:1429016-1431645 GCF_022045245.1 Lucilia cuprina | reverse complement strand
AGTTCAGTTCTAGTTCAGTTCTAGTTCAGTTCTAGTTCAGTTCTAGTTCAGTTCTAATTCAGTTCTAGTTCAGTTCTAGTTCAGTTCTAGTTCAGTTATAGTTCAGTTATAGTTCAGTTCTAGTTCAGTTATAGTTCTGTGCTTGTTCTGTGCTAGTTTTGTTTAAAGTTTTATAAGGTGCTGTGACGGCTAGAAGGACCAAGGATACAATGCGAAGATTCATTTTGTATTAAAATTTCGCTGGGTTACTGATAACATCCATTATTCTATGTATATAGTTACTGATACTCATGTAACCATTTCTCTATTGAAGACCACTTCTGTTTCATTTACCATTTCAGTTTTTTCTTCCTTTGGAGTTTGAAAAAGACAAAAAAAAAATAATAAAATACTTTTAAACAGGATTTTGCTACATGTGAAAGAGTCAAGTGCCAAAGCAATTGATTTACTGCACTTTGTTTGCCAAAAATTAATTGAGTTGATGACAAGTGCAATTGATTTATGCGGGACGCAAATGAGAACGACTGATGGAAAAATGTATATGATAAAGCAAAAGAAACAGCATAAAGAATAATAATAAAAAAGAGCTATAAAAGTAGAAAAAAAATATAGAACAAACATATATATATATAGAAAGATATTGTGGCATATAAAAATCTATACATTTGTATGTATGAAAGCCTATAAAAATGGTACATACGTTGCAAAGGACACATGTTTTAAATAGAATGTGTTGGTTTTAAAACAAATCAACCACGAATATATATATTGCAATAAAAATAAATTTATTGGAGTGCAATAATTGCAATTTGTCTGGTTATAGTATTAACATGGTTAGTGCTAACACTTCCTGATGTTTCGCTAGCATTTTCTTTAAAATATTTTAATTTCCTTTTATAAAGTGTTAAACAATATTTTACGGAAGTTTATAAATTATATAGTTTTTTTTATATTAATTATTTATTTTGATATTTTTTGTTGTTTTTAGCTTAGACTAGATTTTATATTGAAGGTGTTTTTGAGTAATTGAGTGTCATTTTGTTAGTGTGTTTTTACTTTTAATCGACTTGAATACTGAATTTGTTTAAACAAATTATTTGCTTAGCCAAGCTGATCGGTTTAAAAAAAATAAAACAACACAGTAGTTAATTAATTTGTTTTACTTTACTGTGATTAAATATTTAGTTTTGTTTTTGTTTAAAAAAAGTCATAATAAATAAATTAAACTTAAGCATAGTGTAACGATTTTTGGGGATAAATTTGATAAAATTAAATATGTTTAACACAGAGAGAAATATTTTTTAATTAAACTCTAGTACACCCCCGTTTTATATTTTAAATATTTTTGTTGGTAATTGTTACATAAACCATAGGTATTCACAAGTGTAATTCCGGTATCCGTTTTATATTGTAATGGTGGTACCACAAAAATTTGTTGGATATTTTGAAAATGGTTGTGGCCATCACCAGGTGTCAAAGACCACAAAATATTAAAAACATAACATAAGCAAATACAAAGACCTACCAAACTGGACAATATGGAGCAAATAGAAAAAAATTTATATAAAATTAACAAATATTACAAAAAAGAAATAAAATAAAACTAAAAACCTTAACATATAAATATAAATATACAAGGGGTAAAAAAAGTATTGGAAAAACCAACACATTGACAAGCAGCCAGCATACCCCCTGTTTAAAACCAGTTGGTTGAATACTTGCCTGCTTGTTTGTTTTAGTAAACGAACATGGCCAAAATAAGGACAAAAAACGGAAATAGCCGCCAAACGGATGCCAACAAACGAAGCAAATGATTCATTTCCGATGATGAGTCTGCGGATGCCAACAAAACAAAACGGTGACACCAAAAATGTTTTCAAATCAACATTCAGGCAGGCAAACAGTATTCAACACTCATTCCATCACTTCGTCATAAGCAATAAGGCATGCATACACACATACATACATGCCTTTACAGCATGACATACAAGGACATACAATCGACACAAGTAGCATAAGCCTAAAAGCAGGCAAGTATTTATTCCTATGTTTTCTTTTTTTTTGTTTTTGCCGAAGTGGCATGAGTTTAGCTCCTTTTGCATGTTATTGATGTTTGCCTGCGATATGTGAAATCAAACATCAACCAAAACAACAACGTCAACAATTTTTCATACGAAATTCTCCTGCTTTTGTTAGAAATTTCCTAGAAATTTGTTGACCAAAAGGTATGAAAATCGTTTTTACCTCTGACCGTGTCAATGTTGGCAAATTTAGCATATCGATAGGTTAAGCGCAAAAGGTGAAAATGGTGTTGTTTTCCAAATGTTGGTTTGATTTGTAATTCAGCAGGTTTATGGAGGACAGCAAATGCAACACCAGTTAGTGACAAATGGTATATTTGCACTATAATTTTTGTAAAGTGACAATATGTTTTGGAAGGAGTTGGTATTTGGAAGACTAATGTCATAAATTTCTTACAAAAAATGTTGCAGAAATGTTCAGAATTTAAAGGAAGTTTGATTATAGATTAGACTACAGACTAGACTATAGACTATACTATAGACTAGACTATAGACTAGACTATAGACTAGACTATAGACTAGACTATAGACTAGACTATAGACTAGAC
>NC_060951.1:1426590-1428916 GCF_022045245.1 Lucilia cuprina | reverse complement strand
CTAGTTCAGTTCTAGTTCAGTTCTAGTTCAGTTCTAGTTCAGTTCTAGTTCAGTTCGAGTTCAGTTCTAGTTCAGTTCTGGTTCAGTTCTAGTTCAGTTCTAGTTCAGCTCTAGTTCAGTTCTAGTTGAGTTTCAGAGACATTTGCCGTTTAGCTCCTAGGAGTTCATTACCAGTTGGATTTAACGGTAGCGCTTCGAAAAGTCGTTAAGGTTTTCTTTCAAATTCTTAACCAATTTGTCTTTCACTGCTTTAATTGTTCAAAGTATGGAGTCTTACTTCTTCAAAGTCAAATTGTTGGCAAATTTTGCATAAAAACCAATATATTGCAAACAATCCACCATAACAACAGTATAAAACATGCAACCATAAAATGTAAAACGGCGTACATTGCGCCAGGCATGCACATGCAAATCCTTTCCTGCATACAAAGTAAACTTTAGTTACTTTAGCATAATACTCAACTAAAATGAGTAGGGTTTGCGAAAAATAGGGGATTTTGAGGAAATATTGTTTAACTAAAAGATCGTTCTACTTTTATCGCAGATAAAAGAACATTTTAGTCGTTTGCAATGAGAAACTCTCTCATTTTTCTTTCTTTGAAATCTTTTACCAACCACATACTAAAAGCTTTGCTGCGTCCAATTGCATTACTATACAATACCTCTAAACAGGGTAATAGGGTTGAGAAGGCTGGTTCCACTAATGTCACATAACATTTTCTTTTCCGTTCCTGCAGCAAACATACTTTAAGCAAAATGAGGAAAATATCCATGAATTGTAGATGAAATCACAGAATGTACAAAAGACGTAAGGATTTTCAACTTTAGCATTAGGAATACAAATGTACATTGTAGCCACCAGTACAGAAAGAAGTCTTGTTAACTTGAACGTTGCAGTTCTTTGTTAAGCTGACCCCTAAAACTGCACATTGTTTGGGTTACTCGAAGTGCATTTTTAAAAATAGGCTCATATTTGGTCTAGAGTATGTAGATGCGTGTTTTGGGCAATGACACCCTGGAACTGAAACAACAACTCTTACTCTTTTTGGCTTTTTTAAAAAGTAAATCCTTGTGCCAAAAATCATTGTTAGAAAACGAAGTGAAACAAAGCAATCCTGCCATAATTCAAAACCACAAACAACTCATAGAAAATTGGTCAAGAAGTCTAACCTCTGTACAATATTTGTCAAAAAAAAAGAACCAACAACAGGACT
Organism: Lucilia cuprina; assembly: GCF_022045245.1. Taxonomy (NCBI): domain Eukaryota; kingdom Metazoa; phylum Arthropoda; class Insecta; order Diptera; family Calliphoridae; genus Lucilia; species Lucilia cuprina. Next base: position 1,427,702 of record NC_060951.1, on the reverse strand, counting down.
AGAAAAGTGCAGCAGCAGAAAAAAATCTTTGCAAAGATTAGATGGGGTCTTAACAAGAAACATTCATTCTTTCATTCATTTTGTTTGTTAAATGAATGTTGTTGCTGTTGTTGTTATTGTCATAAATCATATAAGAATTATTGGTAAAATTTAACAAAAATCTAAAATTAGTAAAACAGCATCTTGAAATTATAATTGCAAAAAAAATCACAAAATTTGTTTAACTAAAATGCAAATTTATGCACTTTTGTTTATTCTAGTAAAAACAATGATAAAGAATGTAAAAAACATAAATTTATATAATCAGCTTTAAGCTAAATAAAGCTTAAAGTTGTGGACAACAAATATGGTCCTTTGTTCCAGTTTGAATGTAAAATAATGTTTAAAAATGTATAAATGACTTTAATCTATAGGTATTTCCCTTCCCCACTATTGCTATTCCAAGGTGACTGTTTAAATTGTCACTCCGTCTCTCTTTCCTTGTATTTCCCTGCACTGAAAAAATATATTTGGCCCAAAAAAGACACCAAGTATTTATTGTTGACACAACCGCGTCACATGAGCAATGAACATTAATAGCAAAAAAGAAAACCAATTTAATCACATTTTAACCCCAATTTAATACTCTTCTGTTCTTCATTTTGCAACATGCCAATGTCGAGTTGTCTGCATTATTTTGTGGCATGTATCTGAATGCTCGAACATGATAAAACATTGAATGTCCTTTAGATGTAAAAAAAACCAACTAAATGTATCATGTGAAATAAAATGAAAAAAACTGAAACAAAATCAAGCAAACCAAATAGTAAGAATAGGAATAAAAAAAATTTTTATGTATGTGAATAACATGGTATAAAATACCAAAGCTATAACATTGAATTCGAAAATGGTACATAGCCAAGTGAAGCATTGGTTGAATAGACCACATTTTATTCTAGTTCAGTTCTAGTTTAGTTCTAGTTCAGTTCAAGTTCTAGTTCAGTTCTACTTTAGTTCTTGTTCACTTCTAGTTCAGTTCCAGTTCAGTTCTAGTTCAGTTCTATTTCAGTTCTAGTTCAGTTCTAGTTCAGTTCTAGTTCAGTTCTAGTTCAGTTCTAGTTCAGTTCTAGTTC
>NC_060951.1:1407078-1426490 GCF_022045245.1 Lucilia cuprina | reverse complement strand
AACAGAACTAGAACAGAACTAGAACAGAACTAGAACAGAACTAGAACAGAACAGAACTAGAACTAGAACAGAACTAGAACTAGAACAGAACTAGAACAGAACTAGAACGAAAACAAAAACTTAATTTAGTACTATTTAAGGTTTTTATTTTTCCCCTGTCCTGTCTGCACTTTTTACAAATAAAAATTTCAAAATTTAAACCTCATTTTACCAATCCCCCTCCCAAATAAAAACTTTACTAACTGGTAGTTTCTTTTCATTTGTTATTCCTTTTTTCATTCTTCATTTCTAACTACACAAACAAATAGAAGAGGAGGAACTGTTTTTACTACAAGCATAAATACAAAAACGAAAAGGACCTTAACTTAAATCATACTAAGGACGTACATACATACATTTGTTGTGTATATAAACAAACAAATGCATTTATAAATTATATATGTATACAATGCATATGAATGATTTTTCATATGCTACTGTTTTATTTTACTTATTTCATATTTTTCTGTATTTTATTTTATTTTTTTTTTCGTTTCTTTTCCAAAAGGATAAATTGAATTTATAGAAATTTTGTAAACAATTTTTGTTGAAAAAAATAATGTTTTTTTCTAATGTGTATTTTGGGTTAAATTTGTCCTATGTGAATTTTGATTTAAATTAATTTCAAATTCACTTAACTTAAAATATACATACAGATATGTATATGAAACAATAACAGGGACAATAAAGTGTTTACACTAGCAAAATTTAAAAAAAAGATTAAAAATTATTGAAAAATTCTTGTAAACATGTAATTTTATTTAGTTTTGAAAAGGTTCCCTTGTCCAGTGTGATTGGTTGGTGTCTAAGGATTTTTGTTGTATATGTTTGATTGTACCGGACATTTGATAAATTTTTGTTGCCATTCTTATTTTCTATTCTATGATTTTTATTTTGTATTTCTTTTTTTAAATAAATTTTAGTTTTATTGCAGATTTATTTTGAAACATTTACATACTAAAATATAAAATTATACCAAACACACATATTCATTTATGTTGCAACATTTGTTTGTCTGTTTGTGTATGTTTGTTTGTGTATATTTTGTATTAAAACATTTATTCATATGTATGAGTGTGTCTTGATAAATTCTTGAATTATGCCATGGCATGCAAAAAGGCATTTATTATTGTTAATAATAAATCAAATACAATTTAAGTCTTATAAATGTATAGAATGAAGAATACAGTAGAGATTTAAAAAAAGTTTACTAAAATTTTCTTTTGAAAAACTTAATTTTTTCTATAAGTTTTGCAAAAATTTCTTCTTTCTTCAAAATTTATTAAAAAGAGGAGAAATTACTAAATCTCTTAAAATTTTTTTACAAAATTTTTTGAAAACTTCCTCTCTTTACTAAATTTTCTACATTTTAGAAAAATTTTCGAAAATTTCTTCACTCTTTAGACCTGGTTCATACTTGGAAACTTTTGTTGAGAAACTTTAATTTTGTGTGTGAGAAAAAGAAAAAGATATTTTTCCCTTTCCCTCACACACAAAAATCAAAAGTTTCCCAAAACTGTTTTCTAGTGTGAACCAGGTCTTACTAAATTTTTCAAAAATTTCTTTTTCTCTCTTTAGTCAATTTTTTCGAAAATTTTTTCTCTCTTAAGTAAATTTTGAACATTTTCGAAAAATTTTCGAAAATTTCTTCTCTACTAAATTTTTCAAAAATTTCATCTCTCTTTACTTAATTTTTTTCAAAAATTTCCTTTTTCACTTTAGTCAATTTTTTCCAAAATTTCTTCTTAAGTAATTTTTTCAAAAATTTTTTTCTCTCTTTAGTAATTTTTTTTTAGAAATTTTCTTTTCTCTCTTTAGTGAATTTTTTAAAAGTTTTCTCTCTTTAGAGAATTTCTTAAAAATTTATTTTCTCTTTAGTAAACATCGCCTAAAATTCTTCTCTCTTTAGTAAATGTTTTGAACATTTTCTCTCTTTAGTAAATTTGTCAAAAATTTTATCAAAAATTTCCTCTCTCTAGTATTTTTTCTAAAATTTCCTTTTTGAAAAATTATTAATTTTTTAAAAATTTCCTCTCTTTACTAAAATTTTCAAAAATTTCCTCTCTTTACTAAAATTTTCAAAAACTTCCACTCTTTAAAATTTGTTTGAAAAATTCTTCTCTTTAGTAAATTTTCTAAATATTTCTTCTATTTACTAAATTTTTCAAAAATTTCCCTTTTCTTTAAAAAATATTTTCTCTCTTTTAGTTGCCACTGTATTTTCATCTAAACACCTTTTCAATTTTAAAGTATTTTTATTAATTTTGTTGTTGCATTTCTATTTACCAATAAATATTTCACTTTCTGTCTGCTTTTCTCCCTGTCATTTGTGTGCATACGAAAATATTCCATCAATTATAAACATGATAGAAATAATTTGCCATAAATTGGCATATTTTTGGTAAATTCAACAAATAAAATACCAAAACATGCCATATTCAAATCAAATACTAAACTTTTAGCACCTTCACACACAAACACACAGACAGACACACTCTCCCCTAGCTTTTGATACATTTTAAGGCAACACATGGTTTTGCTAATATAAAACTCCTAAATTTTCTAAACAGACGATGACTGACTGACTAAATTTTAGTGAGGCAAAAAGTACATATTGAATATGCAACCAAATATAAAAAGATATAATAGTAAACGTGCAACACATTTAATGACAAGCCTTTACAAGTGTCAATAGACAGAGGTAGGGAAGGAAGGACGTATAGATGGTAGGACAGACAACTGCATATGGTGCTGGTTTTAAAATACATTCGATTTTAGAGCCTTTTTAATGCAACAATTGAATGAACAAATAAAATGCAATCAATGCACAAGAGAAAGTCAATGTTTGCTAGGAAAATACACTTACTGCTGTCTATTAGAGTATGTGTAGAGCTAAAGGTCCTTTTTGATTATGCTTGTATGTACATATATATGTTTAATATGCTCATTTCTATGAGAATGTGTTTTTGTTTTAAATGGATTATTCACACGCTATTGATTTCTAATTGAGTTGACTTCAATCTATCTGTCTATTGACATTCCAACTTAATCTACCTCCCTACCTCTCTCCCCACCATATTACTCCAACACATCTCAGGCAATTTGATATTGACAGGCATCATCTAACAAACAAATACTTATACATAAACATTCAAACACATTTCGAACATTACATATCCTAGCACATCAGTTTATAACGGAAGTTAACAAATGAATTTTGATTTTATACTTAAATTTTCCCACTCTTCCTACTCTCACTCTCTCTCTCTCTCTCTCTCTCTGTGTCTTTTATCCTGCTGCTTAGTTGCTTTTGCACATGTGTTGTTTGGTAAATTATATTGAAAGGGTGTTAAAGCAGACATAGATGGATGGATGGATGTATGGATAGATGAATGAATGTTTGACTGTTTCGATGAATAGATGGATAGATGAATGATTTTAAGTGTTTCGAAATCGTAGGAGGTGGATTAAATGTAATTAGTCAATTAATGTTATTGACTTTAATAATAAATGAAATTTAATTGATACAATGTCAGTGATTAAGTTTAATGTATTAAAAGCTTTATATAAAAGAAAATATTAGAAAATTTGGAAGTTGTAATTAAGAATTTAAAAGAAAAAATACTCTCTTTAAGAAATTTTTGAAAATCTAGGAAGTATTTTACAAATTACCTTTTAATAAATTTAAAAAACATTTTCCTTTCTTAGCAAATTTCTCGAAAATTTACTCTCTCAATAGTGAATTTTTCAAAAATTTACTCTCTTTTTAGTTAATATTTTAAAAACTTACACTCTCTCTTTGTGGCCTCCGGTAGGTTAGTGATTAGAGTTCTAGTCTGATAGACCGGAGGTGGTGGCTTCGATTCCCACCTGAGGCACTGGTTAAGGAGCGCCTAAGTGTATTTCTTCGGATTTAATGTATATATCCTTCCAAACTAACTAACTAATCTCTCTTCAGTAAATCTCTCATTAGTAATTTTTTTTGAAATTTCCTCTCTTTTTAGTAAATTGTTCGAAAATATACTTTCTCTTAGTAAATTTTGAAAACATTTAAATTCTCTTTAGTAACTATTTTAAACACTCTCTCTTTAGTAATTTTTTAATCATTTACTTTCTCTTTGGAAAATGTTTCAAAAACTCACACTCTCTCTTTAGTTAATTTTTCAAAAACTTATAGAAATTCTTTTTTAAAATTTACTCTCTCGTTTGAAATTTTTCGAAAATTTACTCTATCTTTAGGAAATTTTGCAAAAATGGACTCTCTCTCTTTAGGAAATTTTGTAACAATAGACTCTATCTTTAGAAAATATTTCAATTCAACTAAAGAGAGTCTCTTTAGTAAAATTTTCAAATATTTGCTCTCTCTTTAGTAAATATTTCCAAAAAATTAATTTCTCTTTAGTTAATTTTTCAATAATTGGCTCTGTTTTTAGGAAAATTTTAAAAAATTTACTCTCTCTCTCTCTCTCTCTCTCTCTTTAGTAAATCTTTAAAGAATCTCTCTCTTTAGTATTTTTTTCCAAAAATTTCTCTCTCTTTATTATTTTTTTAATTGACCCTCTCTTTAGTAACTTTTCAAAAATTTAATATCGCTTAGTAAATTTTTCAAAAATTTACTCTTTCTTTAAAAAAAAATTTCAAAAATTTAGTTTCTTTTTAGAAAACTTTTTAAAAATTTTTTCTCTTTAGAAAGTATTTAAAAAAACATGTGTTTTAAGAGATTTGAAAAAATTTTTCTTTATTTTGGAAATTTTCAAAAAAATTCTCTTTGAGAAATTTTGAAGAAATTTCTTTTTCTATAGGAAATTAAAAAAAAAATCTCTCTTTTTAGAAATTTTACTTTTAAGTCAAATTTTAAATATTTTTAAAAAAATTCCTCTTTCTTTAGTCAATTTTATTCAAAAATATAATGAAGTACTAGACCCTCTTTTTCCTCAATTTTAAACAATTAAAAAACATTTTCCCTTTAACTCTTCAATAAACAATATTCTTTAGAAATTGACCATTTAGCTACACAAATTCGACTAACAAAAGGACAAAATACTTTAAATTCTCTTAGTACTTGTATTCAATAACAGAAAAACACTCTAAAGCTTTTATGTATTGTTTGTATGCAGCACATGAATAGTCCTTTTGTAGCCTTTATATTCTATTGAGACTGCTCACATACACATTCATATATACGAGATCAATTTAATAGGGAAACAATATATTGGTACTCTGCCTCTTTCTTGTTTTTCTCGAAAATTTATTATTCATTGCTGTATTCGATAAATTAAAGTATTTTTGTTATGGAGTTAATATTTAAAATCAAGTGTGGCAAAAACTTTTTTTCTGAGGAGTGGTAAGATGTATTGATAAAGTAGCTTTGTGTATTCCTTTTTAAACAATGTGTGTAAGAAACACTTTCACTTCTTTTCACCAAGAAAGTCTAGTTTTAAAAAAAGGGAGAAGAAGGAGTTTGAATAATATGTGAGAATATTTAAGTTTGTTTTCTTGTGGTTTATTATTCACGCCTGAATTAATTGTAAATTAAAGTTTTCGACACAATCAAGCATACAGTGAACACAAACAAGTTTACAAATAAGAAAATTGTTTTAAAGGACACATTAACAGGACCAACTTTGAGTGAAAACAGAACATGTTTTAAACATTTTCTTAAAGAAAGTAAATTTTTAAGAAATTTCAAAATATTACCTAAAAAGAGTAAATTTTGAAAAATTTTATAAAAAGAGTAACTTTTGGAAAAATTTTCTAAAGAGAATTAATTTTTGAAAAATTTCCTAAATAGAGTAAAGAAATTCAAAAGGACAGAGTAATTTTTGAAAATTGTGTTAAAGAGAGAGTACATTTTTGAAAAACTGCATAAAGAATAAAGTTTAGAAAAAATTCCTAAAGAGAAAGTAAATTTTTAAAAAAATTTATATAGAGAGTATTTTCATTTAATTTCCTAAATTTATTAAAGGAGTAAATTTTAGAAAAATTTAATTAATAGAGTAAATTTTTGAAAAAAATTCCTAAAGAGAGAGTAAATATTGAGAAAAATTCAAAAAGACAGAGTAAATTTTTGAAAATTTTTTAAAGAGAGAGAGTACATTTATAAAAAAAAACTCCTAATCAGTGAAATTTGAAAAATTTTCTAAAGAGTGTGAAAAATTTTAAAATAAATTCTAAAGAGAGAAAAATTTAACAAATAGAGTAATTTTTATAAAAATTTCCTACAGAGAGTAGATTTTTGAAAAATTTCCTAAAGAGAGTAAAATTTTAAAAAAATTCCTAAAGAGAGTAAAGTTTTGAAAAATTTTCTAAAGAGAGTAAAATTTTGAAAAATTTCCTAAAGAGAGTAAAATTTTGAAAAATTTCCTAAAAATAGAATAAATTTTTGAAAAATCTCCCAAATAGAGTAAATGTTAAAAAAGCTTCTTAAAGAGATTAAATTTTAGAAAATCCTTTTAAAGAGAGTAAACTTTCGAAAAATCTGTTAAAGAAAGAAAATGTAAACTATTTGAAATCTAAAAGTAGTTGGTCCCCTTAATCTCTTCAAACATTTTATTCATTCAATATTTTCCCCAAAAATCAAGCAGTATATCATAAAACAAAACTCCCCTCCCCTTGACTTTACTTTCTTCTCTCAAAACAAAGAAATATTATTTACTACATTGAATTTTAAGTTTTAAGGTATTGAAAGGTTTTGTCTGTCTGTCCGTCCTCTTGTCTTTAAATACTTTTGAGGTCAGCCTATTGTAAGTTTATAACATTTGTTTGTATTTATTTCATCACTTGGGAAAATAGAAATTTTTTAGTTGTTGTTGCTGCTACTACTTGTTATAATTGTTGCCATTTATAGACCCCAAAAAACATACAACTTACTAATACAAATGTGTTTGTTTGAATTTTTGAATATTTTGCAAAGTATTAGAAGCCAAAAGGCATTCAAGTGTATATAAGACGATTACACATCATTTAACTGACTCCGATGGACTGTAGAAGATATGGACAAGCAAACTTACACATAAATGAGGAATTGAAGGAAACTATTATAGTTAGGTTTTCTTTTAGAATCCTTTAGGTTTTTCTGTTTTCAAACAACACTTGCTGAAAGTTTTAATATTTTTTTTTTTTTTTTGCTTTTTCTCAAAACAAAATATTGATTATTAAGGAGTTGTAGTTTGAAAATACGTTAAAAAATGTTGGTTGTGTTCTTAGTAAAGAAACTTTACTATGTGAAAAGAAAATCTCAATCTCATTCAAATAACTTTCTTCTACAAGTTTCTTTAGAGAAAAAGTTGTTGTCTTTATTTTCATTGGAAAAGTTTATCTCATTCCAACAACTTCTCTAGAGGAAAAGTGGCTTTCATTCTAGCAATTGTTTTCTATAAAAATTTGCTCTTTTTCTGAAGGAAAATTTTCTTCCTTTAAAGAATCTGTTTTATAGGAAAATTGTTCTTATTCAAGTAACTCTTTAATATGAAAAGTTCCTTTCATTTAAGTAACTATTTCAACTGTTCAACCAACTTCTCTATAGAGAATGTTGCTCTCATTTTCACTGAATCATCTTTTCTATAGAAAAAGTTGTTCTCTTTCAAACAACATTCTTTTACAACTTTCTCTAAAGAAGATGTTGCTTTCATTCTAGCAACGGTTCGATTGAAAAATTGCTCTCGTACAACTAATTTTTTTATAGGAAAAGTTGCTCCAATTGAAGAAACTGTTCTATAGGAAATATTAGCCTTTTTCAATTATGAGTTCTATAGGAAAAGATTGCTCTCATTCAAATAACTGTTTTATAGAAAATGTTCAAGTAACTTTGTAGAAAAAGTTACTCTCATTCTATATGAAAAATTTTTGTCATTCAATCCACTTTTTTAGGGGAAAAGTTTTTTAAAGAAAAACTTCAACTCATTCAAGCAACTGTTCCATATGAAAAGCTGCTCTCAACCAAGAACTGTTCTTTGCGAAAAGTTGCTCTCACTCTCGCTATTACTATTATAGTAAAGTTACTCTCTTTTAACCAGCTTAAGAAAAGTTGCTCTTAATAAAGCCACTTTTCTTAATGAATAGTTATTCTCAAAGTTGCTCTTATTAAAGAAATTTTCTTTATTAAAAGTTGCTCTTGTTTCATAAGAAAAATATCTCTCAATCGATTAAATTTTTGATAGTAAGATTTGCTCTCAATGATCTACTCTCTGACACGTTGCTTACTCAATCAAGTAAATTCTCTTTAGACAAAAAGAGAAATTCTTTTGTAATATTTTCTATAGTTTTTATGTTTTTTACCAATATTTTCGTCTGAGTGTAAAATACGCCTCTTAATAATTTCTTTGTTAATTTTTAAATTATAATTTTTAAATAAAGTTTTATGACAATATATTTTGGAATTCAAGAATTTTCTTGAAGAGAACATTTTCAAAAACTAAAGCCTACTTTTTGGCGTTGAGTTATTAATTATTGATTTAACTTCTTCAAAAACTTGCTTAAATCTCAATATGAGAAATCTATTTAAATAATGTAAAATCTCTGTTGAGTATTTTTTAATCAAAATCAGAATTATGTTTAAAAAAAGTTTATTTAAAACTCAATACTAAATATTTAGTTCTAAAGATTTTTTAAAACTTTTTTAAGTTTTTAGGAAAAAAAACTTATCCACCACAAAATACTTTTTATGAGCATTTTTTATGAAACTTTTTTTAAACAAAGAAACAGTAGCATATAGTTGTTTTAAAACTAAATCTAGATGAAGTGTTTTGGCAGCAGTAACTCAGTCTATGTTAAACGTGTGACATTTGTTTATTTTTTTAAGTCCTTAGAGTCCTTGTAATGGCGAAGAAAATCATAATAAAAACAAACGAAACACATAAATAAAAATAAAAGAAATTAAATTAAAGTTAAAGTTTGGCTTTTAGTAGAAGAAGAAAAGCCAGCAAACAAAAAAACCTAATGTGTGGTTAATAAAATTTGCTGTTTAAATATTTTATATGATGGCTGTCTTGGTTGGTTAGTTGGTGTTAATGAAAAACTTTTAAAAAAGTTTTTTTTTTTTTTTTTTTAAGAGAAAAAATAGAAAAAGTGAAAGGAAAATTAAAAAAAGAATTAAAAGTATTTTATAGCATACTTTCAAGGTTAACAACAAGAAATCAAAGTCTATTTTTCACAGCTTATTAAAATTTAAAACAATAGCCTATTTTTGGGCAGTCCTTTAAAAAATTTTTAAATCAAACTTTCTTTTTTTCCAAAAAATATATTTAACAAACAGTTCAAATATATTTTTTTAAGAAAAACGCCATCAGCTGTTTCATTCATATGTATGAACAGCTGTCAAAATGACACTTGAAACAACATTTCTTTGGCGTAACTGATAAACTTGTATAGTATTTAAACTTTTGTATATACAATTTATTCTCTCTTTTTCTTGGTTATAATGTTTAACATAATACAACTTATTATTTTGTTAACATTTTCTTAACGTTTTAAAAGTATTTTCTTTTGCTTTTCAAAGATATTTTCCCAGGCATATGTAACTCATATGGTCTGTTTGAAAAGTTTTTCTTGAATTTTTTTTCACATTTTGGCATTTGTAAGAAAATTTACACTTTATAAAAATAAAGTAGTTTTATTTTTAAGTTGCAAAATGTTCTATGAAAAAAACAAAATGTTGTGAGTTTAAGCAAAAGTTTTCCAAAGAATAAAATGTAAGAAAAAAAACTTATACATATTTCAAATGTCAGTGTTATGATCTATTCTATATATACAGTTGATTTAAGCTGTTTTTAGAAGATTATATCTTAAGTTTATCTCAATCAAACAACTTTTCTAAAAAAAGACAAAAAACCCAAAAGAAACTCAAGCTGATCTCTCTTCTCTTGGCCAAGCAATTTTTCTCTTAATGAAGGAAATTTCCTTTAGGAAAATCTACTCTCAGCAAGGTTTCTATGCGAATATTTGTTGCTCAATCTTGTATCTTTTATATACGAAAAAGTTGCTCTCTATCAAATAACTTTTCTATAGAAAAAATTCCTATTAATCCAGCAACTTTTTAATAGGAAAAGTATCTTTCAATTTAGCAATTTCTTTATTTGAAAGTTACTCTCAATCAAGCAATTTTTCTATGGATAAATTTGTTCTCAAACGAGTAATATATTTATGGAAAAGTTGTTCTCAATTGAGCAACTTTTTAAGGGACAAGTTATTCTCACGTTATTCTCAATTTAAAAATTTTTATGTAAAACAAGTTGCTCCTAATCAAACAAAATTTCTAAACGAAAAGTTGCTCTCAATCAATATAATGTTTATAAGAAATGTTCTGCTGTAAGTGTTTATAGAAAAAGTTGCTCTTAATCAAGCAATTTTTATAGGAAATGTTGCCCTTAATCAAGCAACATTTACAGAAAAAGTTGCTTTTAATCAAGCAACTTATAACTCTCAATCCAGCAAGTTTTGTATAAGAGAAGATGCTCCCAATCCAACTCCTTACTACTTGAAAGTTATAAAATTTTAAACAAATCTTATATATCAAAAGTTGCTTCCAATCCATCAACTATGTTATGGGAAAAGTTGCTCTCATATTACTATCAATCCTGCAAGTCTTCTATTAGAAAAAATTCTCTTAATCAAGCAATTCTTATATAAGAGAAGTTGCTACTAACTCAATTGGCTTTCTAGCTAAATTTGGAACAAAGTTGCTCTCATTCAAGCTTCTTTTCTTTGCTCTCATTCAAATGACTAAAGGAACATGTTCTCTCAATCAAGTTTCTAGTCAAATCAGAAACAAAGTTGCTCCCAAGCAAGCAACTCTTTTTAGAAACAGTAGATTTCATTAAAGCAATTTTTTTCATAAAACAGTAAAAAACTATTCTTTATAAAAAGTTGCCTTAAAGCAAGCAACATTTGTACAAGGAAAACGCTTTAATACCGTCCAATGTTTGCTACAATCATACTCCTGTCTACATACCGGCTATAGTCTGTTGATTTTCTAAAATATTTCTACAATTTTCTTATTATTGTTTTAATTTTAACAGAAACTTCTTCACAACACACACACGCAAAATTACAATTGCCTACAATTATGTCCAAACAACTAAATCCTTTTTACTTAAATACTTGGCCAATTCCAGCAGACAAAGGCAAATAGCATTTTCCATTTATCCATTTCCTTTGCACCATTTACCATTATCATCCATCTTAACAATCATCTATATTTCTCACTCTATTAAAACCTTAATTTCCTTAACTTTTACCTTTAACTGCAAAAAGAAAAAAGTTGCTTTCTTTTGTTCGAATATTTAAGGAAAACGAGGGGGGAACTGGTCATATATCAAGACACATTTCATTTGCAGTCGTAACGCACGAAACGGAAGTTGTTTAAACAGATTATCTTTTCTATGCATGTTATAACTAGAAATGAAATAAAATAAAAATAGATTTGTAATTGGAAGGCGTGTTTAGTATTCCTCTTTTTGACGTGTTTTTTTTTCTTCATTCATTTGCTCAATATTTGGCGTTGAAGTCTAAATTATTGCTTCTATAGCTTGCCAAAAATTGAATTGAGTCTAGTATTGTAAAGAGTTTGTAAATGTTCGTAAAAATTATAACCGGAAAACGGAAGGGGGGCCATTAAGTGATGCCAATGATTAGTAAGTGTAGTGCACTTCTGCAGGAGTAAAAGCAAATTATAGATTTCATGCCAAAGTCCTCTCAACAGCAAAGCAATATAAAGTTGTAATGTAAATGGAAATAGAAATAAAATAATCTATCGAACCTTGTTAACTGCTTAATGGATTTTGCACATAAATCAAGTTTGTAAAAGAAAAAATAAGAAAAAAACTTAAATAGAATTTTCTTAAAGAAATTATTAGATCTTTGAAGTTAATTATCTATAAAATAGTTTTTTAAGGTAGTTTTAGATTAGACTAAACTAGACTATAGACTAGACTATTGGGTAGGCGCGGACCCACGGGGGGGGGGGAAGGGAAGTACTATAATATAGAATATACTTAAGACTAGACTATAAACTAGATTAGACTGTAGACTATAAACTAGACTGGACTGTAGAATAGACTATACACCAGACTATAGGCTAGACTATAGACTAGACTATAAACAAGACTATAGACTAGACTATAGACTAGACTTTAGACTAGATTATACTAATGACTAGACTGTAGACTAGACTATAGACTAGACTATAGACTAGACTATAGACTAGACTATAGACTAGACTATAGACTAGACTATAGACTAGACTATAGACTAGACTATAAACTAGACTATAGACTAGACAATAGACTAAACTATAGACTAGACTATTGACTAGACTATAGACTAGACTATAGATTAGACTATAGACTATACTATAGACTAGACTATAGACTAGACTTTAGACTACATTATACTAATGAATAGACTATAGTCTAGTCTATAGTCTAGTCTTTAGTCTAGTCTATAGTCTAGACTAGACTATAGACTAGACTATAGACTAGACAATAGACTAAACTATAGACTAGACTATTGACTAGACTATAGACTAGACTATAGATTAGACTATAGACTATACTATAGACTAGACTTTAGACTACATTATACTAATGAATAGACTATAGTCTAGTCTATAGTCTAGTCTATAGTCTAGTCTATAGACTAGACTATACTCTAGACTATAGACTAGACTATAGACTATAGACTAGACTATAGACTAGACTATAGACTAGACTATAGTCTAGACTACAGACTAGACTATAGACTAGACTATAGACTAGACTATAGTCTAGACTATAGTCTAGACTATAGACTAGACTATAGACTAGACTATAGACTAGACTATAGACTAGAGTATAGTCTAGACTATAGACTAGACTATAGACTAGACTATAGACTAGACTATAGACTAGACTATAGACTAGACTATAGACTAGACTATAGACTAGACTATAGACTAGACTATAGACTAGACTATAGACTAGACTATAGACTAGACTATAGACTAGACTATAGACTAGACTATAGACTAGACTATAGACTAGACTATAGACTAGACTATAGACTAGACTATAGACTAGACTATAGACTAGACTATAGACTAGACTATAGACTAGACTATAGACTAGACTATAGACTAGACTATAGACTAGACTATAGACTAGACTATAGACTAGACTATAGACTAGACTATAGACTAGACTATAGACTAGACTATAGACTAGACTATAGACTAGACTATAGACTAGACTATAGACTAGACTATAGACTAGACTATAGACTAGACTATAGACTAGACTATAGACTAGACTATAGACTAGACTATAGACTAGACTATAGACTAGACTATAGACTAGACTATAGACTAGACTATAGACTAGATTATAGACTAGACTATAGACTAGACTATAGACTAGACTATAGACTAGACTATAGACTAGACTATAGACTAGATTATAGACTAGACTATAGACTAGATTATAGACTAGACTATAGACTAGACTATAGACTAGACTATAGACTAGACTAGACTATAGACTAGACTATAGACTAGACTATAGACTAGACTAGACTATAGACTAGACTATAGACTAGACTATAGACTAGACTATAGACTAGACTATAAACTAGACTATAGACTAGACTATAGACCAGACTAAAGACTAGACTATAGACTAGAATATAGATTATAGACTAGACAATTGACTGAACAATAGACTAGACTATAGACTAGAAGATGGACTGTATACTAGACTATAGACAAGAAGATGGACTGTATACTAGACTATAGACTAGAAGATGGACTGTATACTAGACTATCGACTGTATACTGAATTGTACAAAAGTTTTAAATGAAATATTTTTTTAATTTAACTTTTTTCTTAAGTAATTCTTTGGTTTAATTCAATTTATTTTTCTTCCATAATTAGTATGCAAATCACATAATTTTTTCTTAAATAGAAAATAAAAATATTTAAACAGTATTTATTTTCAACCCTCTTTAACTTTATGACCATTAAAAACAATATCAATTTTCCATTTTTTTTCCCACCAAAATGAAATAATATAATAGGTCAGACATTAAAACAGTAGCTTTTTACCCTAAGAATTTTTTTTTTTTTTTTTTTGTTAAAAAGTTTACATTTTTTTAAAGAAAACCGTGACATTATTAATTAAAACTGATAAGGATGAGTGTTTATATTGTAGCAGAGGAGCAGGAGGAGGAGGAGAAGTGTTAATTTAAGTACTAAATTTCACGCTTGATTGGCAACACTTAAGATATTAGAAACAAAAACGAGACTTGTTTTAAGTTACAATTCAATTAAAATAAACAGCCTTAAATTATACTATTAAATTTACAGTCTTTAGGAAAAAAAATCAATTAAAATGTTATTGATACCCGCTGCTGGTTACAAAAGAAAAACGTTTTAAATTACAGTAGAAAATAGAAATTTATTTCTTTATTTTTACAGTTTTTTTTTTTGCTCCAGCAGCCCTTAAATTCAAGTGTTTCATTCTGCTTGCTCTTTTGATGTGTTTTTGCATGAGTAGAGTGTGTAGGCAGGGAAATTATTGAGGCCGTTTTGTTGTTATTATTGTTTAAACATCAAACGGAAGTGTGTCCTTATTGTTTAACAAAAACGTCTTATTGACACTTTGGCTTTTCCTTTGGTGTTTTTTAAGATTTTTTTTTTTCAACAAAAAAATGGGTTTGATTTACTCAAGTGGTTTTTAATGAAGCTTTCATAAATATTTTTGGTGGTTTTTAATGATTTTAATGAAATTTTGAAATACAACACATAAGCAATTGATTTTAACGTAGAAAATATTATAGTGTAGCATAGTTTTAGGAACTTCGTTAAAATGGAAACATATTAAGAAATTTTTAAGTTTTAAGGATTAACATAAATGCTAAATGGAAACACTTTCGAATTCATTCCCTTGAATATCGCCTAAATCGAAATAATACTTTGATGGGCTTTTTAATATCCTTTTATATTTGAGTTATTAAATTTTTAATCATTTATTATTACAAACTTGAATTGTTTGTTATTAAAACTTCAAAAATTTACTATGGACAAGTGTTGAAAGTCCTCTTGAAATCTAAAGATTTTCACACCTTTTTCAATCTCAAAGAAAATTCGAAAAAAAAATCTTAAAAACAAACTTAAACAAGAAGACAATTTATGAGGGTGAAGGTAAAAAATTAACTATAAATAGATAGTAAGGAAATCAAAACTTCACCTAAGTAAACAATATCCATACACATACTTGAGCTAAAGAGAAACGAAACAGCGGAAATTGTGGGTGGGTTTAGAGAAGAAAGTAAACAGGAAAATTATTAGCAAACAAGTTCAAACTTAATTTAAGGTTCAATACAATAAAGATCCTATACACACACACACACACAGATGATAGAAAAATTTCTACACATTTACATACAAAAGAAAACTTGAGAAAATACTCTTAGGTTTACAACATTCTAAGGCACAAAAAAGGCAACATTTTCATAACAAGGAGCATGTGTGTAAATTCATATGTATGTATATATTTATATATAAAATCTTGTGGTTTATTAGATTTTAATAATTCACACGCAAACCTGTATATAGTTATTGAACAACATGTTCATATGTGTCTTGGTATGTTTGAAGCCAAAGGAAAACTTTTTACCACAAGACATTGATGACGCAGTCAAGAACCTTCCAGGGCCAGGAAAATACTTATCAAGACGAAGTTAGTTTACCTGTTTGCGGCAGCAAGTAAACTTTTTCATTTTCTTTGCTCATGTTATTTATAAGCAGACCAAGAAAGTTTATTTATTTTTTAAGTTTTTGTTTTTGACTCTGAGAATGTAAAAATTATGTGTTTGTCGAGGTTGTTATCATGTGTTTGGAAAATAAAACACCTAAGGGTGTGTTTTTGTTGCTTTAAAACATTCTAATCACTACAGCAAAAAACAACTACTCTTAACAGACACTTAAGCATTGATTTTTAATGTTATTCAACACATACTTTTAGGTACTAAATTATAAAAATCAAAGCATACATGCTAGGCGAGAAGTAAATGATTGTTGAAAGAAAGCTTTGATTTTTTCTGTCTTTCATCTTATATTTTAAGCTAAATTTCTAGCCTATTTTTAGGCTAGAAATTTAAATACTTTTTAGCCAATACAACATTAAGTTTCTAAATTAAACTTTTTCAGTAGAAATAAATAAATAAAAAATCCCTCTTTACCCGCTAAGCACACTTTAAGTTTTGTTTTTAGATATTTTTTAATAAAAAAATATACCGCCAACATCATCATCATCATTGTAGTGTTGCATATTTTAAGGCTTTACACAAAAATATTCATTATTTTTTAACTCTATGTTTTCTAATGGCAAAAAGTCAATAAAAATTTACCAACTTTTCTAATAAACAAATATATATGTAAATTTTTTCCTGAGCAACAACAATTTTAATGAAAATAGTTTTATATGCCTACAAATGCCAAAATCATCAGTAGAATAAAAAATGACTACTAAACGAGCTGCAACACAGAGAGCAAGAATCAAAAACGTTAAGCACTTCAGCAAATATTGACAGGCAAAAGAGTAAACAGCAACAAACAACAGATAAATATATTTTTCATCTAATAGTAGATCTAGCTTTTACTATATATGTTTTTTCTTTTTTTTGTTTCATTTACATACATGTTAACTCATAGTCATCTTTAAACTAGGTCGTTTAACCACTACTAAATTTTTTTCCCTCAGTAGCTACTGGTACAAAATGTTATAAAACCATTTCTGTACCATTATTTATTTTTAGTATGTTTGTGTTTTGAAGTGCTTGTATGTAGATTTCAAGTCAAAAGTGGTTTTGTTGCCTTCAAAATAGACAAAAAAAATTGTTTAGTAATTAGCTGTTAAAACATATATTTAGGCATTTTTTTCTTTAGCTTACTAAAGTATATAGTTTAGTTAATAAATAATAAAAACAATATTGTTGGCAAAGATTTAAAATTTTAAAGATTTTAACGAATCTGATAAATTTTTACTTAACGCCTAAAAGCATGCTACAGTTGTTATTAAAAACTCTAATTAACACTGCAGACATATTAAACAATATTGACTTTAAACTCTTTTTTCTTGTATTTTTCGGACTGTCTATTTTAATATTTAATTTTTAGCAACTGGACTCTTCGGGCCGAAAAATATGCTACAATTTTTCAATTTATTAAAACGCCCTGTTGTATACTAGTCCTTATATAACAATTGTTTGATTTATCATAAATTAATGAAAAGTAAATTTAAACCATCTTCTTTTTTTGCTTTTACATTTTCAATGTCAACTTACAATCAAGGCAAATTTGTTTAAGAATTCAACGAAAAAAAATTGCAAATAAGGCAATAGAGCTTGATAATATTGGGCAAGGGAAAAAGAACTTTCGTGAGGAAACAAACTAGAATGGAACTGTATCAGAACTAGAACAAAACTAGAACAGAATAAGAACAGAACTAGAACAGAACTAGAACAGAACTAGAACAGAACTAGAACAGAACTAGAACAGAACTAGAACAGAACTAGAACAGAACTAGAACAGAACTAGAACAGAACTAGAACAGAACTAGAACAGAACTAGAACAGAACTAGAACAGAACTAGAACAGAACTAGAACAGAACTAGAACAGAACTAGAACAGAACTAGAACAGAACTAAAACAGAACTAGAACAGATCTCAATTAGAACTGAATACACAAAATACATTTGCGAAGATTTTATTTGATTTTCCTTAAGAAATGCCTTCTTCTTTTATTTTATAATTCCTCCAAATCCTTAGCATACTTTTAGTCAGCGCCAAAAAAAGAATTATTATATTAAAAGTCAACATTTCATTCGCTTTCAACTGCATTTACTTACAATTTGTTATTAATGGCCTTGTACTAACAAAACAACCCCAGCATTTATTTAAACAAAATACATCCTTACTCCTGTTAATAATTTAAAATTCTTACTTCCCCTTGTTTCTCGTACTATACACTACTTTTGGGGAATGTAATGTTTTCATTTTATTTTTAAGAATTATTGAAATTTTGAGTTATTGTAAGAAAATAAATTGTATTATTTGCAACAATGTTGCAAGTAATAACCAAAAAAAAAGAAAAAAAACAAAAGTCAAGCATTAAAAAAGTATGGTCTGAAATGTAAACATACGAAAATTAATCTCTAAGGATTTCTTTTGTAGCATTAATTTAAAGTAAAACGTCATTGAAAATATGAAAATGACATGACAAGCAAATTTATTTTTAGCATTTATAGACAATTGAAAATTTTTTGGAAATTTTTTAATTTCTTGTTTAAATATTTGTTGGGCACTTAAATTATTACACGTCAATACACTATTTGGTAATGAGAATAAGATAATGGCAGCATACTTTAAGGGGTATTAAAATGAAATGGATGAAAGTATACCTTTAGGGCAACAATAAGTTTAATGCGAAAACAATAATTAATATTTAAACTTTTCTGATACTATAAAATTATAGCATATCTGTAGGAGCGATTTCAATAACTCCCTTTATAACATTACCAATTATTTTCAACATGTTTAGCCATTCATTTCAATATCTCCCATCTCTATTGAAAACTTTACCTTTTACTTTTCTCGTTTCACCTCCATTATTTAATTGTCAATTTCCTTGTTTACCCAGCTCATTTACAGATTTCTTATAGAAAACTTTTCGTTTATATTTTTTTCTCAAAAAAACATATGTTCGAACAACATTTGCAATTAATCTTGGTTTATATCCCCTTAAAAAATCTAAAGAAAATCTAAAGTTGTTTCTTTGAAACAGCAAAACAAATATAAAGAAAATTTCTCTGCTAGAGAACATCATGTAATTGTGGCTAAAGACAAAACTTACAGGGAATACAACAATGTTATTACGAAGGAACAATTTATAAGGTATACAAGGACTCAAAAAAGAAAGACTTGGAAAACTTTTTTTTTACTTTTTACATGTATACAATAGAATATTAAACAAATATCTATTAAAAAAACTACATATGGATGGGAATGAGTATCAAGTAGTATTTGAAGGTACTTACATCTGTAATACACAGTCAGAAACTCATATAGATACGTAGCAGGTTAGTTTGAAAAGGTACTAGAGGAGTTTTCTAGTAAAGACTGTGCAGAATATAGACTAGACAATAAAGAAATTTGAATTAAACAGAACTAGTATAGAACTTGAACAGAACTAGCACAGGACTAGATCAAAACTAGAACAGAACTAGAACAGAACTCGAAATAGAACTAGAACAGAACTAGAACAGAACTAGAACAGAACTAGAACAGAACTAGAACAGAACTAGAACAGAACTAGAACAGAACTAGAACAGAACTAGAACAGAA
>NC_060951.1:1404582-1406978 GCF_022045245.1 Lucilia cuprina | reverse complement strand
GACTATAGAACAGTCTATAGTCTGGACTATAGAACAGTCTATAGTCTGGACTATAGAACAGTCTATAGTCTGGACTATAGAACAGTCTATAGTCTGTACTATAGAACATTCTATAGTTTGGACTATAAAACATTCTATAGTTTGGACTATAAAACATTCTATAGTTTGGAGTATAGAAAAGTCTATAGACTGGACTATAGAACAGTCTATAGTCTGGACTATAGAACAGTCTATAGTCTGTTCTATAGAACAGTCTATAGTCTGGACTATAGAACAGTCTATAGTCTGGAGTATAGAACAGTCTATAGTCTGGACTTTAGAACTGTCTATTGTCTGGACTATAGATTAGTCTATAGTCAGGACTATACTATAAAATTGCAAGCACTTATAGCTCTTTTCCCCAGGCTTTCATTCATACCGAGTTGGTGAAGATCATCATAGTAACATGTTCCCGTGGAAAGGCTGTTTAGTTATCAATTATAGATAGCTAGAATTTAGTTAATATGCCTTCTAGTTAATCAGTTGACCTGATCCATCCTTAATCTGCAAAATACATTAAGGTTATGTAGTAATGTAAATCTTATTTAACCACAGACGCAATAATTTTCATACTATTTTCATATTGTCTATGTAGTAGTAAGAACGAAAGGTTCTTACTATATTAAGGCAAATGCAAATACCTACTTGCAGACTGTATGATAAAAATCTTTATAAAGCACACATGTTATAGTTTTTATATACTTTTATATTAATAACTTTTTGTTATACTCTGTTACCGAAAAAAAAGTTCTAGAAGAAAGTTTCTATCTATTTTTAAGAATTCTCAGGTATGTTAAACAAGTACATAAGTTATTTTCATAATGAAGCCAAAACACTCATCATAATCATTAATAAGATTTATAGACTTAAAGGAAAAAAGGTTAGAAAAATAAAGGAAAAAATTGAATTGAAAATGTACATGTCCTGGAGTAAGAATAAAGATGACAATAAAGTAAATTAGCTGCACATATGGAAACACTTACCGAAAAGAAAGATTTTTTGTTCTTTTGAGGAGAATAGTTGGGACCCATTAAATAGAAATAATTTCGTTTTCTGGGAATCTCTTTACAAATTAAACATTTTAATTTTCCCGATTGCATTGAGGTGTTTAATTTATGGTTTTCCGTGTTTTACTTTTTTTCAAAAAAAAAAAAAAACTTTTTAAACTCTTTTAACCCATATGTTTGTTGTTATTTTCCTTGAAAATTATAAAAAACTTGTTGGTGTTTTGCGGCATTTATTTTCAATATTTTATGAGCAAGAAAAACTGAGTTTTTTTTATATATGTTTAAAAATTTGTTGCTCTATGCGTTAACACCTCTAGACGTTACACATGGTTTATTTGCTAACGTTGTTGTTATTATTGTAGTTTATTGCTGAACGAACGATACCTTAGAAAACACTTGTTAAAAAGGAAACGGAAGTGGCAAACTAAGGTTATATTTTCCTTAAACACTTGAAGACACACACACTTTCTTACTCAAACACATTCATACACACACGTACGCAAAACTTCTATCCTGTTGCTTTTTATTTTAAGGAAAAGTATAGAAATGTTTAAAATTTGTTGTTGTTATTTTAAAACTCCAATAATTTTGGGTGTAAAAAGAGGTGTAAAAGGCATTAAAGCATACAAATATTGTGACTAGAAGAGGGAAAATGTACATTTGGTTTTGTGTATATATTAATATAAAACCAATTCGACTACAAGACGATTTATTTCCCAGGCAACTTAGTAAATCCTACAAACATAAATATGTATTGTTTAGTAAAATACCGCCAACATCAATGAGGCAAAAATTAAACAATGCAAAAGATTAAGTGCAGATTTGGGACTTTATCTGCTTGTGCCATAAATTGGTATTTAAGGATACCCCACATAAAACAACACAAACACACAAAAAACATGTACATTAGCAAACATACAGACTCACTTTTATTTTAGAAAAACTTCTCATTTATTTATAACTTAACACACTCTTACATATATGCATACATGTATATAAAGGATATCTGTTTGAAGGATATCTTTTTCGAAGAAGAAAAAATAATAAAAGTTGTTAAGGTATTAGTTTGTTTGTAGTTAAGTTTATGTGTGTTTGTTTAAGTGAGTTATTGTAGTTGTCATTGTCGTGGTTTAATGGTTGTGTTTAGGAGAATGTAGTTTTTCTGGTTCTACAATTCTCACATGTTTTTTAAGGATGTTAGATTGAAAAGTCCTTTTAAGTTTAGTTTTGTTCTAGTTTTGCACTAGTTTTGTTCTAGTTCTGTTCTAGTTCTGTTCTAGTTCTGTTCTAGTTCTGTTCTAGTTCTGTTCTAGTTCTGTTCTAGTTCTGTTCTAGTTCTGTTCTAGTTCT
>NC_060951.1:1396872-1404482 GCF_022045245.1 Lucilia cuprina | reverse complement strand
ACTAGAACTGAACTAGAACTGAACTAGAACTGAACTAGAACTGAACTAAAACTGAACTAGAACTGAACTAGAACTGAACTAGAACTGAACTAGAACAGAACTGGAACTAGAACAGAACTCGAACAGAACTAGAACTGAACAAAAACTAAACTAGACTTTGGTTTTCAAATAGAGATCCGCAATCTCTGTTGCGTCGCTTAAAGGGTTAAATTTATAATCATAATGGTTTATATTAGTTTATTAAATATGCTTTAATGACATTTATTTATGTTACAACTTACTTACATGACATATGAGTTCATTTTCACACTAACATACATCTACACATACACACTCTTTCACTCTTACCCATAAATTATTGGTATACGAGTATTTAGAAAGAAAAAGCGTAGCATACATTTAGGCAATGAGTTAAAATGATGTAAAACTAAACTGGTTTATTATGCATATATGAATATACTTAAAAATGCATAAGATTTTTCACGTGTTATATTAATAATTATAAATAATATGTATTATCATAAGGGATTTGCAAATTTTTTCAAACATTAACGGTTTTTTATAGACATTTAACTTCACGAAAGGGCTTTAAAGTTGTTTTAAATAAAATGTTTATTTTGGTTAAAATTTTTATAAACCAATTTATTTTTATTGCTTTTTTTGTTGGTATAATAAATGTTTAATTTTTTTGTTATTGTAGTAAATCAAATATTCACAATTATTGTGTAATTTTATGGCATCAATTTTTGTTTATTTGTTTAGTGGGTTGAGTTTTTTTTCCCCAATAATTTCGTCTTTTTTTTTTAATTTTCAAATAAATTTTAATGTTCAATTGTTGTTTTTGCTGTTAGAGGTTTTTTTCGTAAAGTAAAAGTGTGTGCTGAGTATGTAACCAAGGTGAAAATTATACATATAACTTAATATAGCATATTTTTAGGGCAATGATGAGTTTTAGCGAAAGAGTGAAAGAGAGAGATGTAGAGTGTGGGTAAAATTTGCTGAGATGTTTGTTATTTGCTATTACGTGTTATATTTGTACGTTGTTGCACTCAAGCAGACAACATTAAAATTTTATTTTAATGTCATCGAGCGCTGATTTACTACACTTTTTCTATATACATTCTATAGGTAAAATTTATTTATTGAGGGCGGAATAGAAGGAAGGAAGCACAGGAAAGTATAGCAAAGATGATATTTTAGCAGACAAGAAAGTTTTTTTTATTTTTTTTTTTTTTTTACATTTTAAACAGTAAAGGAAATATTAATGCAAGAAATACACTGAAAAAAAACTATTATACACTTTTTTGTTTCGGTAACAAAATTACATAAAGTGTGATCTTATACTCAAAGGTATTACTGGGTTTTAATATGTTTTTTTTTAATTTTCTCAGTGTACTTTCCAAACTTCTTTTTCACAAATACAAATTTTACTATGGATTCTTTTGATACCAACAAAACATAATTTTAATAATATTTTATTGCTTCGTTTTTTTTCATTTCTTATTTCTTTTCCTCAATGCCATTAATGTCGAAAGATAGGTAATAACAATAATAACCAAAAAGTGAACAAAATTTATACTTTATTTCCAAAACTTGAGCATCATTTACAAAAAGATGCAAATAATAACATTTCTATTTTTTTAGCTTAGAGAGGGAGGGAAATATAATATTCCGCTGTGTTAAGCAATAACAATTTAAAACGCTAAATTAGTCACAAAACAGACAAATAGACAACAAAATATATATTACAATAAAAATAATACCAATTTCTTTAAAAAAGAAAACAAGAAATGTCTGGCAAATAACTAATGATTCGTTTGTTGTGGTAATAGAGCAATGGCAGGTAAACCCCAACATTAATTACCGACATTGACTTATTGTTATGCTATTTGTAGGAGTTACTTATATGCAAACGAAAGTAATATTAATAAATTTATATTTTTTAATTAAAGTTTGATTTTATCTATTTATTGAGAACAAAAATTAATAGCAATTGCAAATTTTCTTTACAATACACCTGATTTTTATGAAGAGCTACCAGATTTGTCCATATTATTTTTTTACTTTACGTTTAATTTTACTTGTTTATGTGATTTGTTATTTAAAAGATTTTTAAGATTTTACTCAATAAATGTTCCTTTTATTTTCAGAAAACCTTAGCTGTTATCAAAAAAGGTAAGTTTTTTTAACTTATAGAACTAGAACAGAACTAGAACAGAACTAGAACAGAACTAGAACAGAACTAGAACAGAACTAGAACAGAACTAGAACAGAACTAGAACAGAACTAGAACAGAACTAGAACAGAACTAGAACAGAACTAGAACAGAACTAGAACAGAACTAGAACAGAACTAGACAGAACTAGAACAGAACTAGAACAGAACTAGAACAGAACTAGAACAGAACTAGAACAGAACTAGAACAGAACTAGAACAGAACTAGAACAGAACTAGAACAGAACTAGAACAGAACTAGAACAGAACTAGAACAGAACTAGAACAGAACAGAACTAGAACAGAACTAGAACAGAACAAGAAAAGAACTAGAACAGAACTAGAACAGAACTAGAACTGAACTAGAACAAAACTAGAACAGAACTAGAACAGAACTAGAACAGAACTAGAACAGAACTAGAACAGAACTAGAACAGAACTGGAACAGAACTAGAACAGAACTAGAACAGAACTAGAACAGAACTAGAACAGAACTAGAACAGAACTAGAACTGAACTAGAACTAGAACTGAACTAGAACTGAACTAGAACTGAACTAGAACTGAACTAGAACTGAACTAGAACTGAACTAGAACTGAACTAGAACTGAACTAGAACTGAACTAGAACAGAACTAGAACAGAACTAGAACAGAACTAGAACAGAACAAGAAAAGAACTAGAACAGAACTAGAACAGAACTAGAACAGAACTAGAACAAAACTAGAACAGAACTAGAACAGAACTAGAACAGAACTAGAACAGAACTAGAACAGAACTAGAACAGAACTAGAACAGAACTGGAACAGAACTAGAACAGAACTAGAACAGAACTAGAACAGAACTAGAACAGAACTAGAACAGAACTAGAACAGAACTAGAACAGAACTAGAACTGAACTAGAACTGAACTAGAACTAGAACTGAACTAGAACTGAACTAGAACTAGAACTGAACTAGAACTGAACTAGAACTGAACTAGAACTGAACTAGAACTGAACTAGAACTGAACTAGAACTGAACTAGAACTGAACTAGAACTCAACTAGAACTGAACTAGAACTGAACTAGAACTGAACTAGAACTGAACTAGAACTGAACTAGAACTGAACTAGAACTGAACTAGAACTGAACTAGAACTGAACTAGAACTGAACTAGAATTGAACTAGAACTGAAGTAGAACTAAACTAGAACTGAACTAGAACTGAACTAGAACAGAACTAGAACAGAACTAGAATATAATTAAAACAGAACTAGAACAGAACTAGAACTGAACTAGAACTGAACTGGAACTGAACTAGAACTGAACTAGAACTGAACTAGAACTGAACTAGAACTGAACTAGAACTGAACTAGAACTGAACTAGAACTGAACTAGAACTGAACTAGAACTGAACTAGAACTGAACTAGAACTGAACTAGAACTGAACTAGAACTGAACTAGAACTGAACTAGAACTGAACTAGAACTGAACTAGAACTGAACTAGAACTGAACTGGAACTGAAATAGAACTGAACTAGAACTGAACTAGAACTGAACTAGAACTGAACTAGAACTGAACTAGAACTGAACTAGAACTGAACTAGAACTGAACTAGAGCTGAACTAGAACTGAACTAGAACTAAACTAGAACTGAACTAAAACTGAACTAGAATTGAACTAGAGCAGAAAAAAATAGAACTAAACTGGAACTAGAACTTAACTAGATGTGAAATAGATCCGATATTGATTGAGAACAAAAATTTATTAAATTTCGTTAAAAAATGAGCAGCAGAATTGTCACTGAATTGTTTTGTTTACTTTTTTTCCTATGTAAAGTTGCCAGATTGCCTAAAATTTTCTTTACCTTAAAAAAGGAATGAGTAATTTACATTAATCACCATTTTATTAAAACTCACGTTTTTAATTTTTGTTTGAAAACACATAATTTCTAATTTATTAAATTTGTGTAATATATATTAACATTTTTCTTTGCTCTCTTTTTCCTTATTCACTGCCTGTTTATCATTATGATATATTACCTATTACGATAACCACATTTTGCGCTTATCAAACATTATGATAAATACCAATTTTCTGTAGACTTTTTTCACTTTCCCACAATTTCCGTTACTTTTAGAAATTTAATATTTAAAAAACAAAATTGTGATACAATTTTTTTTAATTATCAAATGCTTTAATGATAATTTTTTAATGACAATCATGTTTATTTATGACCAAACTTCCGTTTTATTTTTAAAACATTTTTTGGGGACTTTTATAATTTCGGTTGCTGGTAATTTATGGCAAACAATGACAAAGTCTATAATAATGTTATAATAATGGTGTGTGTGTTTTTTTAAATTTTATTAATTACAAAAAATTGTTTCATTTCTTAAAAAAAATCTTCTGAGTAAGGATTTTTTGTTGTTGCTGCTATAAATCTTAAAATAACACACTTGAGTGCTTATAATGACATTGTTTTAGCATATTACCGGATAATGTTTAAGAGAAAGGGAGGGTGCAACATTTTAAAAACATTTTTCAATTACAAACAAATATTTGTTTCCCTTAACCATTAGATGTTAGACTTTTGCAGATATTTTGTTTAAGCCTTAAACCAACTCCTTACATGTTTTATGTTTATTTTTTTCTTATGTTATTTTGTATTTTATATGCTTTCAAAGATATTTTACTTATTTAAAGCCTTTTAGGTTTTATTTTTATTTCTATGTTTTTTTCTTTTTCTTTGTTGCAGTCTTAGGTAAAGAAAATTAAAAGTATTTCTTGAATTATTGTTAATGATGATTAAAAAAATGTTGTCATCACTTTTTTCTTATACATATGTTTCTTTTAGGTTTTTTTCTACTCTTCGCTTGAAATAGAAAGAAATACATATGTATAGTACGTTATTAAAACTCCACCCTCGAACTCAGTTACATGTACTATTAAGCCCCGTGAGTATATTTTCTTCGTTTAAGAAACTTTCATACCTTTATAGGCCTTTTAACATGTTCGTTGTGTTTATGTCAAGTAATTTTTTCTAATAATAAAAATTGTTTTAAAACATGTTTATATGATCTTAGCAAAAAAAAAAACAAAACCTACATATTTATATATTTTACAAAATAGAAACGTAAGAATTATTTATATTATTTTTGGTATTTAGGGAATTTGTATCAGAGATAACAGAAAGCTATAGACTGAAGGTTGAGTGAACTTTGTTGTAAATTTTAAAAGAATTTAAAGAAACTCTGTATTTTGTTAATAATTTAAATTTTTTGCTTAAAATTTATTAAGAACAAAAATTGATTGACTTATCACAAGTTGTTGTCATATTGCGACTAAATTGTTTTGTTTACATTTGTAGGCAATTGTTGCCATGTTTTAGAGTTTTTTTTATTATTGTAGCGTAAAGAATTATTGAAATCGCTTAAAATTTCTATAGATTTTCTTAAATCATGAATAGTTTTCTGTCGGAAAAAGCGTTAACTTGTAGAACTAGACTATAGGCTAGAGTATAGTCTAGACTATAGACTATAGTATAGGCTAGACTATAGACTAGAGTATAGGCTAGACTATAGACTAGAGTATAGGCTAGACTATAGACTAGAGTATAAGCTAGACTAGAGTATAGGCTAGACTATAGACTATAGACTAGACTATAGACTAGACTATAGACTAGACTATAGACTAGACTATAGACTAAACTATAGACTAGACTATAGACTAGACTATAGACTAGACTATAGACTAGACTATAGACTAGACTATAGACTAGACTATAGACTAGACTATAGACTAGACTATAGACTAGACCATAGACTAGGCTATATACTAGACTAAAGACTAGACTATAGACTAGTCTATAGACTAGACTAGGCTATAGACTAGACTAGGCTATAGACTAGACTAGGCTATAGACTAGACTAGGCTATAGACCAGACTATAGACTACACACTTATAACAGATTTTTCTAACTTGTTGTATAACACTAAATATTGTGTATAACAGTTATTTGAATAGTCTATTCCATACAAATACAATTTCTTTTTTTCCCAACCTTTTCCCTTTTCTCTCATACAAAAGCTCTAAGTGCCCTCTCCAATTTTTGTTTTTGTCTTTTCCACTATGACACTTATAGTTCTCGCTTCAACACCTTTTTTAATTGCAATACTTTCCGCCATTGTTCCATATAAATAATTATTAATATTTATAAAAATTTATCATATATATATTTTTATGTGTTCCTGCTCATTAAATTGTTACCTCAAAATGTTTTAATGGGCTTTTGTACAATCTCATACACTTCGAACAATGGCCACCACATCATTATAATACAACCATGCTTCTCACGCCATTTATACATTACAATCCATTGATTTTTAATAATCAAGAGTAAGAGCAATGAGAGCAACAAAAAAAACGAGTGATAATAAATGAAAATCAACAACAACAGAGTAACACTTAATTAAAATACAACTCCAACTCTAATAGCTATCGAACTCCTTCCTCCTTCTGTTAAAAAAAAAAAAAACTGTGACAACACTCTCAAAAACTCATTTACACATGGAGACTATAACGGTTTTACAAATATTGTCATTTTCACTTGTTGTTGTCATTGTTGCCAGAGTGGTATGAGTTAACAAGGTGGTTGCCATATGATATAAACAATTGCACATTTTTTGTGCATTTTAACCCTTTTACATTCACAAATATATTGCAGTGGTTGGAGTGTGCTATCATATCAATGTGTAATCGTAATTGTAATTGAAAAATCATTTGCAATATGCATAATTATCTTTTATAGCTACAAATACAAAATAATCTGATGCAAATTTTATTTAAACCTTGTATAGTCTACCATTATCAAATCCATATGTAGAGGCATACGAAAAAAACAATAACAACCTCAACAATCTATTAATGCTGCTGAAGTAAAGAGGGCAACAATTTATGTTTCAGTAGATAAAGGGGGTTTGATTTTTATTGCAGTAAAAAATCACACTTTTTGTATTGTACTACCATTTGAACGCCTGCTGATGATGACACGTTAACAGAAATATCATCAACAGTAATACATTTTAATTGATTTTTTTGCATTTGATTTTTGATAGAAAAGAATGTGTTTAAGGGTTTAGGTTTCATATAGCTTATAATTAATACTAAAGTATCACCAGTAGTCTGGTCTAGGCTAGTCTACAGCCTCGACTATATAGGTGGATATATTTTGGTTTATCGACTCGACTATAGCTAGGACATAATCTGATCTATAGACACGTCTATCGTCAAATCTATAACCTTGTCTATGGTATAGTCTATACATAATCTAGAGTATAGCCTAGTCTATAGTCTAGTATATAGTTTAGTTTAGAGACTAGTTTATAGCCTAGTCTACAGTGTAGCATATAATCTAGTCT
>NC_060951.1:1395062-1396772 GCF_022045245.1 Lucilia cuprina | reverse complement strand
TAGTCTAGTCTATAGTCTATAGACTAGACTATAGTCTAGACTATAGACTAGACTATAGTCTAGACTATAGTCTAGACTATAGACTAGACTATAGACTACACTACAGACTAGACCATAGACTGGACTATAAGCTAAACTATGTCAAGCCTACTATCAAGGGGCGACAAGTTCTATAAACTTCGACCTCTTTTTAATTTCTTTTAAATTTTAACTTGGCTTTTCATTTCGAAATTGTTTTATAACGTTTAATATTTATTATTATTTTTAACAATACTATTTAAAACTCCCTGTTAATGTCTCGTTTTATGTACTATATAGTTGTTTTACACTTTTGTATAAAAAAAAAAACTCAGACAACCAACTTACTTTACCAGATATTGCTGTCGTAAAGCGAAAAAAAAGAACTTAAACATTTTTTATATGTAATAAATGATTTTACCCAGAAAATAAAAATAATAAAATAAATATGCACAATATATAAATAAATTAAGGAAAAAAAGAACGCATCCACTAGACAATCAACAGCATTTCTGCAAAAATTTTTCATTATAAAATCATTCAGTTATACCCAAAAGTAATACCGTTAAAATCACAACAATTTTAACATTTACTGGTTAAAATTCTCTGTTGTTGAAATGTTTCCCAAACTCCCACACACTCAAACTCTCTCTCTCTCATTGCAATCAAACCTAAATAAAAAACAAAAAGGAAGGAGCTGTAACAAAACATACAAACCAACAAAAAAAAAAAAAAAACGAAAACATTACGGGAAATAAAAGTGTCCGAATATCTGTATGGTGAATGAAATTGAGCCTGAATAAATATACAAATTGGCATAAAACAACAACAACACCAACAACTACATAACAACACTACTGGTCTCTATAGTCTAAAAGTCAAGTGGTCATTTTATTTAAATATATATTTATATTTTTTCATATAAAAACTCCTCTTATTGCTTTTTTATCCATAATTTCATATGAAAGGGTTCATTTAAAAATTGGTGGAAAAAACAACAGAAAGACTTTTTCCATGATGATTATTATTGTTGTTGGCTTTTATGTTATAAAAACATTTATTACAAAAAAAAAAAAATAGGTTTATACGTTAATATAATAAAAACAACAACAACAAAGTGGGCATAAAAACTGTTTGGTAAATGTTGATTTTTATATAATAAATATAGTCTCAACTTAATTTTCGTAGAAAAAACCAATAGGAAATTTTTTACAGCACACTGGTCATTTTAAAACTATTGATGACTTAAAGCTGAAAATTCTTCACATTGTCACCTAACAGCTGACTTAAAGCTTAAAAATCATGACTTTGACATTGATCCACCTTTATCATTTTTTTTAACAATATTTCCTATTGGCTTCTTTTATGTATTTTACATTTACATGTAATATTTATATAAAAATGATTTTCTGGTTCATTTAAGTGGATTATTGTTGTTGCTGCAATCGCTCAGGTTTTATTTTTCAAGAGTTTAAAGAAAAGTGGCAAGTATTTATTAAAAATATATTGTTTAAATCTTAATAAATTTGGTTAAAAACACAAAAATACTACATAACCTATAGACTAACCTATAGACTAGACTAAAGATTAGACTATAGGCTAGACTATAGACTAGACTATAGACTAGACTATAGACTAGACTATAGACTAGACTATAGACTAGACTATAGACTAGACTATAGACTAGACTAT
>NC_060951.1:1378580-1394962 GCF_022045245.1 Lucilia cuprina | reverse complement strand
CTAGTCTATAGTCTAGTCTATAGTCTAGTCTATAGTCTAGTCTATAGTCTAGTCTATAGTCTAGTCTATATTCTAGTCTATAGTCTAGTCAATAGTCTAGTCTATAGTGTAGTCTATAGTGTAGTCTATGGTCTAGTCTATAGTCCTGTCTATAGTCTATTCTATAGTCCAGTCTTTAGTGTAGTCTATAGCCTAGTCTATAATCTAGTCTATAGTCTAGTCTATAATAAAGTCTATTGTTAAGTATATAATCCAGTCTATAGTATAGTCTATAGCAGAATCTACAGTCCATATAGTCTATAGTCTATAGTAAAGTCTAGTCTACAAAAAGATCGGTTTCCCCAAAAAGTTAAAAATTTAAAGCAAAATCTCTATTATAACCCCAATGATATATATTTCATAACCACCTTTATCAAATTCTCAATATTTTTTACTTTCCACAATTTATTCCGAAATCGTTATAATAGCCGTAAAACCAGCCACTGGAGACATACCATCCTTTAACAAAAACACCAACAGATAATCACCTTTAGGAGTATCAGCTGGCAAGAAATCAGCATTCATTTCATAATCATCAATAGTATATTCTCCCTTAGATAGAGGACAAGAGCCAGGTTCAGGTAAATTGGACTTTTCCTTAATGCCTGGATATATATCCTCATCTTCGGCCACAAATTTGCAAATTTCCCTTTCAATATTGAAAACTAAAGGTCCTTTAGCTTGTTTCTCTTTGTCATAAGGAAAAACTTGTAGATTAACCTTAAAAAATATTAATTTGTTTAAGATAACTTTTTCACAAATTTTTTAAGTAAAATTACTTACCTTTTGCTCATTTGCTAGATTTAAATTCACAGTAAACGAACCACTTACTACAAACTTATTGCGTCCTTTTTGCTTTAAACCCAAAGTATCCCAATTAACAAATTTCTGATCATATTCCTTGCTAATTTCAAAATTATCGATTTCCACTGTGTAAGGACTATCGTCATTGCCTCTTACAGCCACGCCAACCAATAAAGTAAAAACTACTATTTTCAACACGTTATTAAATGACATATTTTTAAAATAATTTTATTTTAAATTAAATTTTATTTATTTTAGAATTTACTTATATACAGAAAAATTTTATTATTAGCAAAAAAAAACTAATTAACTAATTAACATGCAATTTCTATGTTCTTGCTAATTTATTAAACATTTTAATAGTATTAAACTAAAAAAAATAATATATTTTCCAATTAGCACTTGTTAATGTTTATAATATGTAAACACAACCTTTTACGTAGTTGTCAAAATTAAAAAAATAAACTAACTTATTAACTACTAATTAATTGGATTAGATAGAGAATTTATGTTTCAATCAAGGATCTAGAAGTCTATATTGTAGTCTGTAGACTTGTTTCGTCTAGTATATAGTTAAGTCTACTAGACCGTAGATATAGTCTAATCTATAATCAAGTCCAGTCTGTATTTCAGTCTATAGTCCAGTCTGTATTTCAGTCTATAGTCTAGTCTGTAGTCTAGTCTATAGTCTAGTCTATAGTCTAGTCTATAGTCTAGTCTATAGTCTAGTCTATAGTCTAGTCTATAGTCTAGTCTATAGTCTAGTCTATAGTCTAGTCTATAGTCTAGTCTATAGTCTAGTCTATAGTCTAGTCTATAGTCTAGTCTATAGTCTAGTCTATAGTCTAGTCTATAGTCTAGTCTATAGTCTAGTCTATAGTCTAGTCTATAGTCTAGTCTATAGTCTAGTCTATAGTCTAGTCATATTCTAGTCTATAGTCTAGTCTATAGTCTAGTCTATAGTCTAGTCTATAGTCTAGTCTATAGTCTAGTCTATAGTCTATCTATAGTCTAGTCTATAGTCTAGTCTATAGTCTAGTCTATAGTCTAGTCTATAGTCTAGTCTATAGTCTAGTCTATAGTCTAGTCTATAGTCTAGTCTATAGTCTAGTCTATAGTCTAGTCTATAGTCTAGTCTATAGTCTAGTCTATAGTCTAGTCTATAGTCTAGTCTATAGTCTAGTCTATAGTCTAGTCTATAGTCTAGTCTATAGTCTAGTCTATAGTCTAGTCTATAGTCTAGTCTATAGTCTAGTCTATAGTCTAGTCTACAGTCTAGTCTATAGTCTAGTCTATAGTCTAGTCTATAGTCTAGTCTATAGTCTAGTCTATAGTCTAGTCTATAGTCTAGTCTATAGTCTAGTCTATAGTCTAGTCTATAGTCTAGTCTATAGTCTAGTCTATAGTCTAGTCTATAGTCTAGTCTATAGTCAAGTCTATAGTCTAGTCTATAGTCTAGTCTATAGTCTAGTCTATAGTCTAGTCTATAGTCTAGTCTATAGTCTAGTCTATAGTCTAGTCTATAGTCTAGTCTATAGTCTAGTCTATAGTCTAGCCTATAGTCTAATCTTTAGTCTAGTCTATAGGTTAGTCTATAGGTTATGTAGTATTTTTGTGTTTTTAACCAAATTTATTAAGATTTAAACAATATATTTTTAATAAATACTTGCCACTTTTCTTTAAACTCTTGAAAAATAAAACCTGAGCGATTGCAGCAACAACAATAATCCACTTAAATGAACCAGAAAATCATTTTTATATAAATATTACATGTAAATGTAAAATACATAAAAGAAGCCAATAGGAAATATTGTTAAAAAAAATGATAAAGGTGGATCAATGTCAAAGTCATGATTTTTAAGCTTTAAGTCAGCTGTTAGGTGACAATGTGAAGAATTTTCAGCTTTAAGTCATCAATAGTTTTTAAAATGACCAGTGTGCTGTAAAAAATTTCCTATTGGTTTTTTTCTACGAAAATTAAGTTGAGACTATATTTATTATATAAAAATCAACATTTACCAAACAGTTTTTATGCCCACTTTGTTGTTGTTGTTTTTAATATATTAACGTATAAACCTATTTTTTTTTTTTTGTAATAAATGTTTTTATAACATAAAAGCCAACAACAATAATAATCATCATGGAAAAAGTCTTTCTGTTTGTTTTTTCCACCAATTTTTAAATGAACCCTTTCATATGAAATTATGGATAAAAAAGCAATAAGAGGAGTTTTTATATGAAAAAATATAAATATATATTAAAATAAAATGACCACTTGACTTTTAGACTATAGAGACCAGTAGTGTTGTTATGTAGTTGTTGGTGTTGTTGTTGTTTTATGCCAATTTGTATATTTATTCAGGCTCAATTTCATTCACCATACAGATATTCGGACACTTTTATTTCCCGTAATGTTTTCGTTTTTTTTTTTTTTTTGTTGGTTTGTATGTTTTGTTACAGCTCCTTCCTTTTTGTTTTTTTATTTAGGTTTGATTGCAATGAGAGAGAGAGAGTTTGAGTGTGTGGGAGTTTGGGAAACATTTCAACAACAGAGAATTTTAACCAGTAAATGTTAAAATTGTTGTGATTTTAACGGTATTACTTTGGGTATAACTGAATGATTTTATAATGAAAAATTTTTGCAGAAATGCTGTTGATTGTCTAGTGGATGCGTTCTTTTTTTCCTTAATTTATTTATATATTGTGCATATTTATTTTATTATTTTTATTTTCTGGGTAAAATCATTTATTACATATAAAAAAATGTTTAAGTTCTTTTTTTTCGCTTTACGACAGCAATATCTGGTAAAGTAAGTTGGTTGTCTGAGTTTTTTTTTTTATACAAAAGTGTAAAACAACTATATAGTACATAAAACGAGACATTAACAGGGAGTTTTAAATAGTATTGTTAAAAATAATAATAAATATTAAACGTTATAAAACAATTTCGAAATGAAAAGCCAAGTTAAAATTTAAAAGAAATTAAAAAGAGGTCGAAGTTTATAGAACTTGTCGCCCCTTGATAGTAGGCTTGACATAGTTTAGCTTATAGTCCAGTCTATGGTCTAGTCTGTAGTGTAGTCTATAGTCTAGTCTATAGTCTAGACTATAGTCTAGACTATAGTCTAGTCTATAGTCTAGACTATAGTCTAGTCTATAGACTATAGACTAGACTATAGACTAGACTATAGACTAGACTATAGACTAGACTATAGACTAGACTATAGACTAGACTATAGACTAGACTATGGACTAGACTATAGACTAGACTATGGACTAGACTATAGACTAGACTATAGACTAGACTATTGACTAGATTATAGACTAGAGTATAGACTAGACTATAGACTAGACTATAGACCAGACTATAGACTAGACTATAGACCAGAGTATAGACTAGACTGTAGACTAGACTATAGTCTAGACTATAGTCTAGTCTATAGTCTAGTCTATAGTCTAGTCTATAGTCTAGTCTATAGTCTAGTCTATAGTCTAGTCTATAGTCTAGTCTATAGTCTAGTCTATAGTCTAGTCTATAGTCTAGTCTATAGTCTAGTCTATAGTCTAGTCTACAGTCTAGTCTATACTCTGGTCTATAGTCTAGTCTATAGTCTGGTCTATAGTCTAGTCTATAGTCTAGTCTATACTCTAGTCTATAATCTAGTCAATAGTCTAGTCTATAGTCTAGTCTATAGTCTAGTCCATAGTCTAGTCTATAGTCTAGTCCATAGTCTAGTCTATAGTCTAGTCTATAGTCTAGTCTATAGTCTAGTCTATAGTCTAGTCTATAGTCTAGTCTATAGTCTAGTCTATAGTCTAGTCTATAGTCTAGTCTATAGTCTAGTCTATAGTCTAGTCTATAGTCTAGTCTATAGTCTAGTCTATAGTCTAGTCTATAGTCTAGTCTATAGTCTAGTCTATAGTCTAGTCTATAGTCTAGTCTATAGTCTAGTCTATAGTCTAGTCTATAGTCTAGTCTATAGTCTAGTCTATAGTCTAGTCTATAGTCTAGTCTATAGTCTAGTCTATAGTCTAGTCTATAGTCTAGTCTATAGTCTAGTCTATAGTCTAGTCTATAGTCTAGTCTATAGTCTAGTCTATAGTCTAGTCTATAGTCTAGTCTATAGTCTAGTCTATAGTCTAGTCTATAGTCTAGTCTATAGTCTAGTCTATAGTCTAGTCTATAGTCTAGTCTATAGTCTAGTCTATAGTCTAGTCTATAGTCTAGTCTATAGTCTAGTCTATAGTCTAGTCTATAGTCTAGTCTATAGTCTAGTCTATAGTCTAGTCTATAGTCTAGTCTATAGTCTAGTCTATAGTCTAGTCTTTAGTCTAGTCTATAGTCTAGTCTATAGTCTAGTCTATAGTCTAGTCTATAGTCTAGTCTATAGTCTAGTCTATAGTCTAGTCTATAGTCTAGTCTATAGTCTAGTCTACAGTCTAGTCTATAGTCTAGTCTATAGTCTAGTCTATAGTCTAGTCTATAGTCTAGTCTATAGTCTAGTCTATAGTCTAGTCTATAGTCTAGTCTATAGTCTAATCTATAGTCTAGTCTATAGTCTAGTCTATAGTCTAGTCTATAGTCTAATCTATACTCTAGTCTATAATCTAGTCTATAGTCTAGTCTATTGTCTAGTCTATAGTCTAGTCTATAGTCTAGTCTATAGTCTAGTCTATAGTCTAGTCTATAGTCTAGTCTATAGTCTAATCTATAGTTTAGTCCATAGTCTAGTCTATAGTCTAATCTACAGGCTAGTCTACTCTAAAGTCTAGTGTATAGTCTAATCCAATATATAGACCAAGTAAAGTATAACTTCATTTTTTATTTTGTAACTTCTAATTTGTTTAATAAAATTTTCTCTAATTTATAGAATTTACATTCTTCCCACAACCACCATTGACTGCTTTTAAAATTCTCAAACGTAAAACTTTTCCAACTAATAGCCCCTGTTTTAGCCACTTAAAATATAGTATTGTAATTTAATGTTTTAACTTGTTGTTTTGTAAGTAATAAATTCATCGAACCATCAACTGCAGTTACAACACCCAAACTCTGGGAAAACTCTACTCTAACTCTCTCTCTCTATCTAAAAGAACAAACTTGTAGTACACTTAACATCCTTATAGACTTAAAAATTATTGTGCGAAGAACTCAATAACTTCCGGCATTTGTGTTAAATAACTAAATAAGAAGTTTTTTTGTTGTTGTTTTTGTTTGAAGATTTTCACACAAAAACACACAAATTGTACTCAAAAGAAAGTTGTAAGATATAATTCACAAAATAAGAAAACCAACTACAACAAAACCTAAAACAAAAAATATATAAGAAAGAAACAAAAACAACAAACAAATAAATAAACACAAAATAAAACACTTCTAAAGCATATAAATAACAAAAATTATATAAAAATCAGTAGAAAGTATTCTATATTTATAATCTCCACTATAAAATTATATAATATTTAGTAAAAACTTAAATTTTTTAATATAAATTACTTTTATAAATTTGCTTTTCATTCTTTGGTTAACAGCAAACGTTAATTTTAAATTTAGTTTGACTTGTGCATAGCGCCCTCTATACGTCAATTTATTGTTTTATATAAACACCAACAGCTGTTGCTTGTTAATATATGCTACACTGCTACAACTTTTTGCAACTGTGTAATAATTGTTGCCGGCCAAAATAGTAAAGAAGAAAGAAAAACAGGAAAAGTGTAAAAAAAATTAAACAAAATATAGTGTGTTTTAAATAAAAAAAAATTAAAATTGTTTATTATTGTTAACAAAAACATAAAACAACAAGAAAACTTTGAATTTATTTAGTGAACTAAAGTGTTTGTATCATTATTAATATTCATTAACAAAATGGCCTCCACTGACTGTTTGCAACTCAACAAAACCAGCATGTTTGCCAAAATACGTGCTGGTCTGCCCATGGAACGTTTGCAAACACAAAATCTATTGGAATGTAAGGATGATTTATTATATTGTTGGGATTCTCAAGAGAATTCTTTACTAGTTCTGAATTGGCGTGCTGCTGTGGCTAAAGGTTTTGAGGAGGTTAAATATCAGGTAAGTGACGAAGTCTCATTGTGAAAATTTTAAGATTTTGGCGCCAAATTATTGGCAGGAGGAGAACTTATGACGTTAAAACGTTCCTAGTGTAATAAAGCGTTAATAGTTTAAGAAAAAATATAAACAAAAGTAGAAAAAGTATTTAAAAACAAACAACAAAAAGTTTGTCTATTTGTGTTAAAAAAACTGACCTGCACAAATGTTAACGTTGTTGTTGTTGCAAACGTTCGACTGTTGCCAATAGTTCTTTCAGGAAAGAAAACTTTCGGTTGAGCTGTTGCTGGATTGACAATCTTTATCCGAAAATAACTCGGGTCGCTCCTGAGCGAAGATCCAATTGTCTTGGATACGTGTTAAATATGTAGTAAAGTTGTATGTGTTTGTTGTAATGCCAAGCAATGAGGCCTTAACATTATGTTAAAGCTAAACTCTTAAAATTGTATAATAATTAAAAGAAAATTTTAATAATTTAATACTAGCACGTCTCGTTTAAGATTCTATACATCTCCCAATAACTACTAATAAGTATATAACCAGGTTGATATACCTAATGGATACCTACATTTCTAAGAAATTTTTTTTAGCGATCAAAAATAAAACGTTTACAATTTTTGAAAGTACGATAGAATTGACAAATAATTATTTGCAAACAAATATTTATTATCTAACAAAATATTAAATCTTTTTATATAAATAAAAAGCCCTTTTGATATGCTTTTTAATGACACATGATTTGTTGAAATCGATACGGTATTTCATAAAATATTAATAAATTTATGAATCCAAGAAAATTTACCAATTACTGCTGCTTGCCCTAACTTATATAATTATTAATTTCAATCGAGACACCCTAACTTTTATTTATTTCACATTCAAAAATTTTCCATCGAACATTTTTCACATTTTTTAGTCATGCACGGATGTGCCGCTCCTTAAAATTATGAAAAATTTATACAAAATACTAAAATTTTTCTAAAAATGCCAACATAAAAATTAAGAAAAAGTCTATCTAAACAGCACCGATTAAGAAGTTTTTGGTATCAAATGAAAGAGTTTTTAATAGGTTTTTTAATAGTTGTGAAATTTTTTATACCGCCCTTGTAATTAGGACGGAAACTGCATGAGACTTCTTTGAGAAAAATTGAAAGTTTCTCTAGATTTCTTTAGAAATTCTTTATTGGAACAAAATTTTATGGTAATATGAAATAAAAGCAATATGTTAAGACATATTGCTAACACTGTGGTCCATTTGAAAGTTGTTTTTCTAACAAAATAGTACAATTTCTTAAATGAACAGAAAAATTTTCTATTTTT
This sequence comes from Lucilia cuprina, assembly GCF_022045245.1. Lineage (NCBI taxonomy): Eukaryota > Metazoa > Arthropoda > Insecta > Diptera > Calliphoridae > Lucilia > Lucilia cuprina. The sequence continues at coordinate 1,386,729 of NC_060951.1, read as the reverse complement.
GATTTGTTGATGTCAAAATGTAAGAAAAATTCCAATGTCAACATCTTTTTTTATTGTCATCATAATTAACGCGGAACTTGCCGAGCGAATTATTTTTAACAAATTGGTCCATTCTTAAAATCGTTTTTAAACAGATTCGCGCAATTTTTTAAACCAATAGAAAATTTTTTCCTTAATTGATTTTCTGGTGTCAAAAGAAAATATTTGAAAGAAATATTCTTCTATAGTTATCATCTCTAATATCGCCATCATAATTAACGTTCAATTTGCTGATATAGTTTTCTAATTATTTGCTCCATATTATCGATATTTCTTGAATGAATACTGAACAAATTCTCTCTAATTAAGTCAATATATTAACGTATTGTCATCTTTTGTGAATTGCACAAATCAAGACATGGCAGAGACGCGACAAGGGTTTTGTGTCCTTTTTTAGAACTTTATTTCAATCGTTACAAAGGAAAATTTCAAATTTATTTTATTTTTTGTTTGAAATACATTTTTGGACATTTTGTTTTCAATTATCATTTATTAATATATTATTGTGATTGTTTTTGTGTGCTTTTATTTATATCGTTAATATGTTTTTTAATTGCTTTTTTGTGCATTTGATGTAGACCTTTTAGAAGAGCTCTGGTCATTTTATGAACCGACTTTGAAACGATACAATATCTAGATAAATTAAAAAAGTCTGACAATATTTTTTGAAATTTCTGTAACAGTTTCTAATAAACTAATCAAGAATGAGCAAAAACACGTAATATTTCAAAGGGTTGTTTTGGTATTTTACTCATATTTCGAAGTGATATGGACAATTTTGACTGATTTTAAAAAGAATACTTCTTTAAATGATATTTAATAGAATTATTGAACATTTAAATGTTTCACGAATGAAACCAACGGGAAGTAGTCCCAAGGAAATACTTAATATGTTCATACATATAAAAGCTCGTATTATCCGCATTCCAACGAAATACGAATTGTTCAAATCGGTTCGGTATTTCAGAAAATATTAATAAATTTGTGAATTCGAAAAAAATTACCAATTACTGTTTACCCTAACTTATAAAATTATTAATTTCAATGGAGACAACCTAACTTTTATTTATTTCACTTTCAAAAATTTTCCATCGAACATTTTTCACATTTTTTAGTCATGAACGGATGTGTCGCTCCTTAAAATTATAAAAAATTTACACAAAATACTAAAATTATTTTAAAAACGTCTACATCAAAACTAAGAAAATATCAATCTAAACAGCACCGATTAAAAAGTTTTTGGTATCAAATTAAAGAGCTTTTCAGAGATTTTCTAATAGTGGTGAAATTTTTCATACCGCCCTCTTAATTAACGCGGAAACTGCATGAGACTTCTTTGAGAAAAATCGAAAGTTTCTCTAGATTTCTTTAGAAATTCTTTATTGGAACAAATTTTAAAGTTAATATGGAATAAAAGGAATATATTAAGACATATTGCTAACAGTTTAGTTCATTTAAATGTTGAATTTTTAACAAAATCGAAAATTCCTTAAATAAAAAGAAAAATTTTCCATTTTTGATGTGTTGATGTCAAACTGAAAGAAATTTTCCAACGTCAACATCTCATATATTGTCATTATAATTATCGCGGAACTTGCGAGGCATTTGTTGAGAAATATTTTTAATAAATTGATCATTTTTAAAGTTGTTCTTGACAGATTCGTACAATTTTTAAATTAGAAAAAAAATCTTTTATTTGGTCTAAAAAGATAATATTTAAAAAGAATTTTCTTCTAAAATTGTCATCTCTAATATTACCATCATAATTAACGAGGAATTGGCTAATATAGTTTTCTAATTAGTTGGTCCATATTATTGATTATTCTTAAAAAATTCCTTGACAAAATCTATCCCATTTAGTCAATATTTCAACGGATTGTCATCTTTTGAGAATTGTACAAAACAAGACGTGGAAGAGGCGCGTTTTCTGTTAGAACTTAAAAAAGAGATTTATTAAAATCGCTACAAAGAAAAAGTTTATTTTATAAATGTAAATATAAATTTATTATATTTTTTGTTTCAAACATATTTATTGACATTTTATTTTCCATTTTCTTTTATAAATACATTATTGTGATTGTTTTTATATTCTTTTATTTATATTGCTAAAGTGATTTTTAATTGCTTTTTTGTGTGTTTGATGTGCACCTTATATGAGAGATAGGGTAATTTATATAAAAGAAGCTATATAAAATTTTGAACCGATACAATATCTAGATAAATGAAAAAAGTTTGACAACATTATTTGAAATTTCTGCAACAGTTTCTAATAAACTAATCAAGAATGAGCAAAAACACGTAATATTTTAAAGGGCGGTTTTGGTATTTTACTCATATTTCGTTGTGATATGGACAATTTAGTCTGATTTTAAAAAGAATACTTCTTTAAAGCATATTTTATAGAATTATTGAACATTTAAATGTTTCACGAATGAAACCAACGGGAAGTAGTCCTAAGGAAATACTGAATATGTTCATACATATAAAAGCTCATTTTATCCGCATTCTAACAACATACGATTTGTTTAAATCGGTTCGGTTTTTCAGAAAATATTAATAAATTTGTGAATCCAAGAAAATTGACCAATTACTGTTTACCCTAACTTATATAATTATTAATTTCAGTCTGGACACCCTAACTTTTATTTATTTCACTTTCAAAAATTTTCCATCGAACATTTTTCACATTTTTTAGTCATGAACGGATGTGCCGCTCCTTAAAATTGTGAAAAATTTATACAAAATACTAAAATTTTTCTAAAAATGCCAACATAAAAATTAAGAAAAAGTCTATCTAAACAGCACCGATTAAGAAGTTTTTGGTATCAAATGAAAGAGTTTTTAATAGGTTTTTTAATAGTTGTGAAATTTTTTATACCGCCCTCTTAATTAGAGCAGAAACTGCATGAGACTTCTTTGAGAAAAATTGAAAGTTTCTCTAGATTTCTTTAGAAATTCTTTATTGGAACAAAATTTTATGGTAATATGAAATAAAAGCAATATGTTAAGACATATTGCTAACACTGTGGTCCATTTGAAAGTTGTTTTTCTAACAAAATAGTACAATTTCTTAAATGAACAGAAAAATTTTCTATTTTTGATTTGTTGATGTCAAAATGTAAGAAGAATTCCAATGTCAACATCTTTTTTATTGTCATCATAATTAAAGCGGAACTTGCTGAGCGAAATAGTTTTAATAAATTGGTTCATTCTTAAAGTCGTTTTTAAACAGATTCGCGGAATTTTTTTTAATTAATAGAAAAAATTTTCCTTTTTTAATTTTTTGGTGTCAAAAGCAAATATTTTAAAGAAAAATTCTTCTAAAGTTGTCATCTCTAATATTGCCATCATAAATAACGTGGAACTTGCTGATATAGTTTTCTAATTAGTTGGTCCATATTATTGACTATTCTTAAAAAATTCCTTGACAAAATCTCTCCCATTTAGTCAATATTTCAACGGATTGTCATCTTTTGAGAATTGTACAAAACAAGACGTGAAAGAGGCGCGGCAAGGACTTTATGTTTTCTGTTAGAACTTAAAAAAGAGATTTATTAAAATCGTAACAAAGAAAAAGTTTATTTTATAAATGTAAATATAAATTTATTATATTTTTTGTTTCAAACATATTTATTGACATTTTATTTTCCATTTTCTTTTATAAAAACATTATTGTGATTGTTTTTATATTCTTTTATTTATATTGCTAAAGTGATTTTTAATTGCTTTTTTGTGTGTTTGATGTGCACCTTATATGAGAGCTAGGGTCATTTATATAAAAGAAGCTATATAAAATTTTGAACCGATACAATATCTAGATAAATGAAAAAGGTTTGTCTGATTTTAAAAAGAATACTTCTTTAAAGCATATTTTATAGAATTATTGAACATTTAAATGTTTCACGAATGAAACCAATGGGAAGTAGTCCCAAGGAAATACTGAATATGTTCATACATATAAAAGCTCGTTTTATGCGCATTCCAACGAAATACGAATTGTTTAAATCGGTTCGGTATTTCAGAAAATATTAATAAAATTGTTAATTCAAAAAAAATTACCAATTACTGTTTACCCTAACTAATTATTAATTTCAATGGAGACACCCTAACTTTTATTTATTTCACTTTCAAAAATTCTCCGTCGAACATTTTTCACATTTTTTAGTCATGAACGGATGTGTCGCTCCTTAAAATTATAAAAAATTTACACAAAATACTAAAATTATTTTAAAAATGTCTACATCAAAACTAAGAAAATATCAATCTAAACAGCACCGATTAAAAAGTTTTTGGTATCAAATTAAAGAGCTTTTAAGAGATTTTCTTATAGTGGTGAAATTTTTCATACCGTCCTCTTAATTAACGCGGAAACTGCATGAGACTTCTTTGAGAAAAATCGAAAGTTTCTTTAGATTTCTTTAGAAATTCTTTATTGGAACAAATTTAAAGTTAATATGGAATAAAAGGAATATATTAAGACATATTGCTAACAGTTTAGTTCATTTAAATGTTGAATTTTTAACAAAATCGAAAATTCCTTAAAGAGAAAAATTTTCCATTTTTGATGTGTTGATGTCAAACTGAAATAAATATTCAAACGTCAACATCTCATATATTATCATAATTATCGCGGAACTTGCGAGGCATTTGTTGAGAAATATTTTTAATAAATTGATCATTTTTAAAGTTGTTCTTGACAGATTCGTACAATTTTTAAATTAGAAAAAAAATCTTTTATTATCTGGTCTAAAAAGATAATATTTAAAAAGAATATTCTTCTAAAGTTGTCATCTCTAATATCACCATCATAATTAACGGGGAACTTGCTGATATAGTTTTCTAATTAGTTGGTCCATATTATTGACTATTCTTAAAAAATTCCTTGACAAAATCTCTCCCATTTAGTCAATATTTCAACGGATGTCATCTTTTGAGAATTGTACAAAACAAGACGTGGAAGAGGCGCGGCAAGGACTTTATGTTTTCTGTTAGAACTTAAAAAAGAGATTTATTAAAATCGTAACAAAGAAAAAGTTTATTTTATAAATGTAAATATAAATTTATTATATTTTTTGTTTCAAACATATTTATTGACATTTTATTTTCCATTTTCTTTTATAAATACATTATTGTGATTGTTTTTATATTCTTTTATTTATATTGCTAAAGTGATTTTTAATTGTTTATTTGTGTGTTTGATGTGCACCTTATATGAGAGATAGGGCCATTTATATAAAAGAAGCTATATAAAATTTTGAACCGATACAATATCTAGATAAATTAAAAAAATCTGACAATATTTTTTGAAATTTCTGCAACAGTTTCTAATAAACTAATCAAGAATGAGCAAAAACACGTAATATTTTAAAGGGTTGTTTTGGTATTTTACTCATATTTCGAAGTGATATGGACAATTTTGTCTGATTTTAAAAAGAATACTTCTTTAAATCATATTTTATAGAATTATTGAACATTTAAATGTTTCACGAATGAAACCAACGGGAAGTAGTCCCAAGGAAATACTGAATATGTTCATACATATAAAAGCTCGTTTTATCCGCATTCCAACGAAATACGAATTGTTTAAATCGGTTCGGTATTTCAGAAAATAATAATAAATTTGTGAATTCGAAAATATTACCAATTACTGCTTACCCTAACTTATAAAATTATTAATTTCATTCGAGACACTCTAACTTTTATTTATTTCACTTTCAAAAATTTTCCATCGAACATTTTTCACATTTTTTAGTCATGAACGGAAGTGTCGCTCCTTAAAATTATAAAAAATTTACACAAAATACTAAAATTATTTTAAAAATGTCTACATCAAAACTAAGAAAATATCAATCTAAACAGCACCACAGTCACCGTCTAACATCTGTCGTGATAACAACTGTGTTAACCGGTATTTTCTCATACGATCGTTTTTTCATTTACTTTTATTAAAAAATCTAAAGCCCAATAACCATCAATTTTTTAAATTTATACGATGGACGTCGACGATTCACCTGTTCCCCTCGTGGGGAACAGGTTTGGCATTCTTAATGAATCGCCCAAACACAAAAATAAAAGAAAAAAACCAAACACAACACCAGAAGAAGCATATCCAGCTTTAAATCAGAGAAGCCTATTTAACAACGACCCAAAATTCATAATAATCAAATCAAAAGAAGAAAACACTCCCCTCACAAAATTTAGTGTATTTGCAATAGACAAAGCTATTCAAGGCATAAGCAACGAATATCAAAGCATAAATCTATTACAAGATGGAAGTATTCTTATTTTAACCAAAAATTCAAAAATAGCAAATAAATTCATTGAGACTACAAATTTTGGTGGATTATGCAAAGTCGAAATTTCCCTACACCCCACTTTAAACACATGTAAAGGTACAATTTATGATCGAAATTTAATAAATACAAGTGAAGAAGAAATTTTGAAATACTTACAAGGTCAAGGTGTAACTGCAATATATAAATTCACAAGAGAAGTAGATGGCAAAAGAATTCCTACTGGCTCAATATTATTATCTTTTGATTTATATAAAGTACCATCAAAAATATCTATTGCATGGTATAACTTAAATGTTAGAGAATATTTCCCAAACCCAATGAGATGCAAAAAATGTCAACTCCTGGGCCACACTCAAAAAAGATGTGAAAAAGAAGCATCTTGCGAAACATGCAATCTTCCTCTACACACACCAGATAAATGTACCCGGACACAATGTGCAAACTGCCAAGGTGAACACGCGGCTTCATCAAAAATTTGTCCAAAATATAATCAAATAAAAGAAACACTAAAAATAAAAACTCAAAACAAATGCAGTATGAAAGAAGCTAAAAAAATGTATATTAAACGGTACTCAAATTCAACAACAACAACATACTCGAATATAGTAACAAATAATAACACAGAAAAATTTACAACTGAACAAAAAGAAGTATTAATAAATAAAAATTCCATAACTACAAACAACGTAGCACAAAATAATAAACCTTTCTCAAGCTCGACTTTAGTCTCAAATCAACACAAAGAAAAAATCACAAAAACTCAAAACTGCAATCAGAACATTGAAAAACAACAGAAAACAATTTCACATATTACTCAACTCTCCGAACAAACTAAACAAAAGATAGCCGAAATTTGCAATACTCCTGCAAAACATACTCTTACTTCGAAACAAAATCTCTTAATTAAACCCTCAACTTCAAAAGAAGCTCAAGCTTCTATTATTACAAATCCACAGAATATCGAAAAGAAACAAGTAAACAAAAATCAATTAATTACCCAAACAAAGCAAACAGATGATCATAAAATCAGTGATCAACAAAAAAACAAAAAATAAGTCTGAACAATGGCAAATATAAATAAAGTCAATATTATTTAATTTAATTTTTCAAGTCCTATGTATATAAAAACAATACAGTGGAACATCAATGGTTACAAAAATAATTACACTGATCTCGAACTATTAATTAAGAATCATAACCCTCACATTATATGCCTTCAGGAAACCCATATTAAAAAATCAGATTGCCCAATACTCCCAAAACAATATAAAGGTTATTTTCAAAATTTCTATGACTCAGCTCGTCAAGGTTGCGGAATTTTAATCCATAAAACTTTGCCACACATCCCAATAACAAATAATTCATCTATCTCGTGTGTTACTATTTCGTTATCTTTAAAGAGAAAAATTCGAGTTTCATCTTTTTATCTACCTCCAAACTCAAATGTAACTAGGAGAGATTTCGAACATTTAATCGCAGGTAATGAAGAATTTATAATGACCGGGGACAGTAATGCTTGGAATACCCTATGGGGTTCAAGCAGTACCAATTCCGCTGGGAAAATAATTGAAGAGGTCATTACAAATAACTCAAATATTTCAATTTTAAACGACGGCTCACCCACACATCTATCAACTCACAGTACTTTTACTTGTATAGATATAACATTATGTTCCACTTCTTTACTACCCCATACCTCTTGGAAAATCATCGATAACCTACACAATAGTGACCATTTTCCAATTTTAACAACTCTTAACATAAACTACTATAATCAAAATCTATCATCACAATACAAACTCATACAGTTTAAT